>NC_080164.1:96381437-96565433 GCF_950295315.1 Erinaceus europaeus | reverse complement strand
CCCCTCTTACCCTTGTTTTTTTTCAGTGTTTCCTCTTTATAAATAAAAATTAAAAAAATAAAAAAGAACAAGAAGATGCATGAGGGGTCAGACAGTGGTGCATCTGGTTAAGTTCACACATTACAGTGTGCAAGGACCCAGGTTCAAGTCCCCGATCCCCACCTGAAGAAGGAAGCTTTCATGAGTGGTGAAGCAGGGCTGTAGGTGTCTATCTCTTCCCCTCCCATTTCATATACCACATTCCAGAGCTCTTGTCTCTCTCTAAATTAATTAATTAATTAATTAAAAGGAAAAGAAAAGAAAAGTAACTACATAAAACAATAACACGTTGTGGCAGAAAGGTGCAAATTTCCAGTGATACTATAAACAAATTCCAGGTATCTAATGTGTAGTAAGTGAATATAATTAACAAAGCTGCACTGCATATTTAAAAGTTGCTAAGAGATTTTAAAGTTCTTACAAGAAAAATTATATCTCAATAAAAAACACATTTTTCCTTCCCTTTTTAGCAAAGACAGAAAAGCAAGTTGAGGGGAAGTATGATATGTTTAACACAGAAGAAATTTTGATTCTTCTAGTAAACACTTATAAATCAATAGGAAAAGATCTACAATGTAATAGAAAAACAGGCAAAAATAATAGAAGCCAATTACAGAAAAAAAGTAGCTATTCATTAGAGCATGTGAAATTTCTATTATTTTACTAATAATTAACTGCAAAATAAAAATGAACTATACATTTTTTTCCTTTATTGGGGCATTAATGGCTTACAGTCAATAGTAAAATACATGAGTTTGCACATGTGTAACATTTCTCAGTTTTCCACATAACAATTCAATCCCCTCTAGGTCCTGTTCTGCCATCATGTTCCAGAACTATACATTTTTACTTATCAGATTAGAATTTAAAAACTTTGATAATAACCAGACACTCTCATAAACTGTTGGTTAAAAATCTAAATTGGAATATCTTTGGAGAAAAATTCTATTATCTACTAAGATTCTTAAAATCTTTAGGACATAGGAGTTAAATTGTTTCACTCCTCCAGGGTTCCTACAGCAACAGAAAGAGATCGGTTGAGTGAATGCAAATTGATCCAACCCCTGTGAAGAGCCGTCAGGAGAACTCTCAGAAGGATAGAAATAGACCTATCCTATGACCCTACAATTCCTCTTCTGGGGATAAATCTTAAGGAGCCAAATATACTCAACCAAAGAGATTTGTGTATACTTATGTTCATAGCAGCACAATTTGTAATAGGAAAAACCTGGAAGCAATCCTGGTGTCCAACAACATATGAGTGGTGAGCAAGTTGTGGTATATATACACGATGGAATACTACTCAGCTATTAAAAATGATGAATTCATCTTTGATGGAGTTTGACAGACTCATGTTAAGTGAGATAAGTCTGAAACAGAAGGATGAATATGGGGTAATCTCAATCATGGACTGTCATCTGCATTTGTAAATACTTGGAGATGGAGGTTAATTAAATCACTGTTTATATTATACATAAATGTACATACATTTGTATTTATCAAATAATTATATTGCAAACCAAAAAATGAACTAATGGAAATTGTGTGGATTTGTACCCTTCTTTTTAAAATAAACCTACTAACATGCTAGTATATAGATAAAAAACATTATTTTTCACAAATAGCTATTTGGTGGTAGAGGGATAGATAATACGAGGAATTTCCTTTTCCATAGTGCATATATGTTTTTTTAAAAAGATTTATTTATTTATGAAGTAGGAAAAGAGAGATAACCAGAGCAGCACTCTGGCACACATGATGCTAGGGGTTGAACTCAGGCCTCATGTTTGTGAGTTCAGCACTATCTGCTGTACTACCTCCCTGGTCATTCACATAGTATATATCTCTAAGATTTAAATATTTCAAACATATTTTTATTATTATCTTTATTTATTTATTGGACAGAGACAGCCAGAAATGGAAGGTGGAGATAAGGAGGAAGAGAGACAGAGAAACACCTATAGCACTGCTTCAACATATGAAGCTTTGCCCCTGCAGGTGGGGACCAGTGGCTTAAACCTGGTTCCTTGTGTATTGTAACGTGTGCATTCAACCAGATGCACCACCACCTGGCCCTAAGATTTAATTTTTTAAAAAATATTTATTTACTTATTCCCTTTTGTTGCCCTTGTTTTTTTTTTTTTAATTGTTGTAGTTGTTATAGTTGTCATCGTTGTTGGATAGGACAGATAGAAATGGAGATAGGAGAGCAAGACAGAGAGGGGGAGAGAAAGAGAGACACCTGCAGACCTGCTTCACCGCTTGTGAAGCGATTCCCCTACAGGTGGGGAGCCAGGACTCAAACCCGGATCCTTACACAGGTCCTTGCGCTTTGCGCCACATGAGCTTAACCCACTGCACTACCGCCTGACTCTCAATTTAAATATTTTTAAGTTGGTATGTGTTGTTTTTTCTTATAGAAATCACTTTCACTATTAATTTTGTGAAGGAAGGGTCAAATGACTTCTGAAACTACTTCTAAGTTTTTGAATGAGCTTTTTTGGAGAATAATTATAAAAAAAAAAAAACAACTCTCACTTTTTCCAGAATACAACTTTCTGATAATCTTTTTATACAATTAGCAGAATGAGTGAATTCAGACAGGCACAACAAAGACCTCTTTGCTATCCTTTAGGTTCTCTCTAAAGGATATTAATCTTAACTTTACACTCATTATAGAGTTTTGTTTATTGGTTTGTTTGCTTTACACCTATTCAACTCTGGCTTATAGTTTTGCATGAGAATGAATTTGGGACCTTAGTGCCTCAGGCATGGATCTTTTTGCATAACCATTGTGCTATTTCCTGGCCCCATACTCTAGTAGTTACTTAAAAAATTCCAGAATGTAGCAGTTTAGTAGAGGGAATAAAATTGCTAATGGTAGCAATGACAATAAAGAGGGAGGTTTTCAGTAAAACTACAAGAAATCATTGCAAGGACTGCTGTACTTGTAAGTAAGAGTCATTTAATATAGAAACAAACCATATTTTTAAATATCATCTTACATATCTCAGCAACTAGTGATGTCACCTTCATTTTTTAAATCATGAGTCAAAGTAATAAATCACATTTTTAAATCACGCCCATTGTTTAAGAGTTCGTGGAAAAGTACAGTACGTTTGATTTATATTTCCACTTACAGTAGTTAAAAGATTGGGGCTAAAGGGCCGGGCAGTGGTGCACCCAGTAGAGTGCCAACTTATAGTGAGTTTAATAGAATTTACTTAAATTTTGATGGGTTACAAGAAGAGAATAATAGGGGGTTGGGCACACATCAACACGTGCAAGCCCCAGGTCCCTACCTGTAGGGAAGAAACCACATGAGTGGTGAAGCAGTACTGTTGGTATTTTTTTTTTCTATCTCCCCCTTCCCTCTCAATTTTTCCCTTTCTCTATCAAAAGTAAAATTAAAAAATAATTAATTAGGGCTTAAAGAACCCCATGTTCAGTTATCTCAGAAATTTTTACTACCCAGAAAGGGTTCCTTTTCTTCTTCTTAGAGCATTAAATCAAGACCACTTACAGTCTGGAGGCTAGGTGTGTGCTCACTTGCAACCCTTTCCCTGAGATAGCTGAGTAGTGAGAGGGCAGCAGGGAAGTGGGGACTGGGAATTCTCCACTCCTCTTTCAGATCTCCCTTTCCCAGACAAGTCCAGAAATCACTGGTTAGGTTCTAAAACAAATAGTGCTTATTATGGCTAATTAACATATAGCACAAAAACAATTATGCAAATCATTTCAAGAGTCAAATCAACTTTACTGTATGTGTTTCTTAACTTCATGACTGGCTTTTCACAGAGGTACATTCAGCTTTTAGAATTCATTGTTCCCTAGTAATCTAGGCTGCTTTTAACTGCCTCCCTCCAATTAGGAGAGAGAAAAAGAGAACAGAGCTACACAAAGGTAAGGCCATGACAGCATGGTAACAAGCTGTAATTAGGCTAAAATGTAGGAACTACTATTACTTCATTGTTCCAAGACTAGAGCTAAGCTTTAAGTCAGAGTGCAGTTCAGTGAGCAATTCACTTTCTGCTTCTCTCTCATCTCCTTTTTAAAAAGCTAGTAACCAGCATTAAAGACAATGTGGTCAGTATCCTTATAACTAAAATACAGTCTCATTGCTGCCCATGGAAATATGCAGTCAATTAGCCATAATGTGGTCCAGACTCCCTTTGATATTCTAAAATAAAAACATTCCAAATTATTTACTTGAGAAGGGTTGTTTCTAAGCACGCCCAGTAGCTGCTGTTTTTAATAATGCTGCTTTGAATGGGTGTGGGGCATTTTGGTGGAGGGGGATGTGTGACTTAACATTCTGGACCATTATCACTGTATTGCTGAAGCAATAATTGTAAAAACTTACATTTAAGTAGAACTATCACTGACTAGTATTTTTTCACACATAGTTAGCATTTTCCCCCAGTCCTTTCACTTTTCAGATGGGGAAGAGAAACGGGGGAAGATTTAAGATTTCTTACAAGAATGTCTTATCCTTGTAATTTCTCCCCATAAAATGAGAGAAGAGAGCAGCACTTTTATTTAAAAAAAAAAAAAATATATATATATATATATATATATATATATGTTAGCTAGAGACAGAGAGAAATTAAGAAGACAGAGAGACACCTACAGTCCTGTTTCACCACTCATGAAACCTTCCCCTACAGGTGGGGGCTGGGGGCTTGAATCTGGGTCCTTGCGCGTGGTAATATGTGCGCTCAACCAGGTGCACCAACACCTGGCCCCGAGAGCAGCACTTTCAGTAGCATTGTCCGAGAAGTTTTCAAATGCTTATTATTAGACAGGGCAGAGTAAGATGCCCAAAAATCTCCATAACATTTATTCCAAAGCCTTAAGTGCCTGCAACCTAGATTTGGAGGGAGGACAGGTGGTATGGGTTTGGAATACAGATACTAACCACTTATTTAGAAAGCAAAATATCCTCATTTGCAATAAAATTCATTTGCTTTCTGGTCATTCCCTGATGAGTAACTTCAGGTAAATCAATTCATTTTTCTGACCATCATTCATATTTAGCATTTATAAAATGATGATATTATCAAAAAACACTACTTCCAAGGATTATCTTGAGAACTAAATGAATTTATGTGTGCAGAAGCATATGTCAATCTGTCAAGTACAATTTAACTGAGGCAGGAAATTGAGGGTGAGGGGTAGAGACCTTAACAGCAGATTTGGTGGGCATTAACCAGAGGGGAGAAGTATTGACCCAATTCCTCCCACGGGGTGAATGCAAAACCAATCTTCCCACATCTTATAAGGCTCTTGGTGTCTTTTGGGGAGGGGAGGCAGAGCCACAGTTTCCAGGCAAACAGTTTTTGTTGCCGACACCAACCTCCATGCAAATCAGGTTTGCTTCACGGGGGACTCAGAGGCGGACTATAGGGTCCTCCCCCTGCAGTGCTTAGCCTCACACCCCTTACTGGTGTCCTTGCCCTGCCAAGGTTGGATGTCTCAATGCATAATTCTGAGTTTTTTATGCCATCCGAAAGGGAGGTCTGTCACCCTCAGGTTCAGCCAAGCCTCTGTCAGCCAAATCAAGTCTGTGGTAATATATTTGTAAGGGTTTTGATGCCAAGGAGTCAATTTGCTGTTTTATAAAATCAGTAATCTTATTGAAAATAAAGGGTCCTAAGGTAATCATTAACAAAAGACTAATCAAGGGTCCCATAAGGGGCTCTGTAATGACTCAAGACTATTTGTGGTGGAGTCTATAACCTGTTGTAATTTGTCAGAAAATTCATGGGAGGAATATATAGAGTGTCCTAGCATGCCACCAGCAAGTCTAAGGGGAGCAGTCAGTGGATGTGATGTCCAGGGGAAGAAACACAGCACGTCTGGTCCTCTGGTGGTCATCAGCACCAACTGATGAATTTTTTCTTCTTCATAGAGGGTCAGCTGTGGAACAAGCAAAACTAGGAGGCAAGGACCAGGTAGAGAAGAATTGACATGAAAATATAGGATGGTGTTGTACCAAAACACAGAGGAGGTGCATACACATTAGTTGAGGTTCCTTGAACATGAGGAATACTTTGAGAAAAGTGAGCAGTCAATGAACATGCAAAAATGAAGTCAGCAGTGGTAGGTCAGCAGAAAGAGAAGACTTGGATAGGCTGGTGAGGTTAGCTGGAGTATATACTTCCATGGTGTCCTTTGTGGTAAAGACTTGCCAACAGGGACTCTGTGGATTTTGCAAGAGCAATAATAAAAGGAAAACAAACATGGACAACCAGTGTTGAAAAAAGAGAAAGAAGAAATATGTCTCTATGGCTGGAAAAGTGGGTGGCTTTGTCAATGAGATATAATAAATGGACAATTTGAATTTTTGTAAATATTAAAAAGGCTTAGTATAGTTACTTCATTGACACTTTAGCCAACTGAATACTGGGGGGTGCATTCCCCTTCTTTTTGATTTATTTACTGAGCTTTTAATATTCTAAAGGAAACAAAAATACATGGATTGTATGTCTATTGAAGCAAAACAGAGCATATAGCTCATAAGGTTTTTGAGCTTTTTCTTGTTTGAGCTGTAGCCCACATAAATTTGGAAAAAAATACCAACATAAATTTGGAAAAAAAAATGTTTTTGTTTACTAAACATGGGCAGGTGAATTACATCAATCTGCCAGAGAGCATTGGTTTTTATCAATGGAGATTAATCTTAAAAGTCTGAATAGCAGGATCTTAATTAATAGCAGGATCTTAATTAATCTTAAAAGTCTGAATAGCAGGATTTTAATTAAACAATGCAGGAGCCAGTAAAGTGCTCTCACTATGGCAGGTCAAGCATTAAAATTTTAAGAGGCTTGTAAAAAAATGAGAAAAATTTTAGGATATGAGTGACTTTAGGAGTCATCACACACCCATAAATAAAAAAAGAAAAATGTTTAGTTTTAAATCTTACCATATGAGCAGTCAGTTCTTCATGTGCAGATGTACCTATAATTATTTACTTAGGGAGAGAACTTGTACCAACTTAATTGATGATCTAATGGTTAGAATTGGCTTGAGTTCTTTCATATGATTTTAGAAGGCTCTTTATTAAAATATACCAATATGTTATAGAAAGTCAATACCTAATGTGTTGACATGATAAAATGTTTACCATTTTTTAGCATTATTTTCAACTGATCAAACAGTTTAAGCACACTATTATAACTTTAGTTTACTAAGATCTTTACTCATCACAAAGCTATCATGAGTAAGTAGATATAAAACTCTTAATAGATTTTGCTCTTTAGAACTCTAATATGGCAACTTAAAAGGCTAAAATAAAACCTCATAGCTTAAATGTTAAAAATACTAATTTTGTTAAATCAGGATTTGCCAAAAAAAATCTTTTATCAGACCAGAAGCACCATGTATTACCTTAATTTATCAAGAATAAACCTCTGAAAGTGTCTTAAAACAAGCCAGATAATTTTTTACTCTCTAAAAGAACTGATTAAAGTTTGACATGTAGAATCTGTACTTTTCAGAAGACAATTATTTTATAATAATTTTTGTAGTCTTTCTAAATAGGGGAGTTATCTCAGTAACAACTTTATCAGAAGGAGTCACTGTAAAAGCAAAAGTAACTAGCTCATGAGTAAGATAAAAAAATCTCTTACCAAGTTTTAAAATAAAAGTTTTAACCGGAGCATTTTTGTCTATATCAGACATAAAACTCTCTTAACTTTTTACCTAGTCTGTCTTATGTTTTAATATCTAAAGTTCTTTCTCAGGGAAAACCAGGGACATACTTTTTGAATAAAATGTAAAAAGATTAGCTATAACATCTATACAGCTCTAAATTAGGCTGTCTCATATTTATTTGATAAGTTTTATCTGGAAAAATTTTTTTACATATCTTATTTAAATTAAACCTCATTTATCAGAGCAAAAGCCTTTGGCATGCAAATAATTAACATAACCATTGTGTTATCTTTTACTAACCCAAGCCAGTTTTGCTTGTTTAGTTGAGAAAGTATTTTAAAACCTTTTTTTTTTTTGAGTCACTTAAACAATTTTAAGTAAAATGTTAAACTTTGTTTGTTAGGATCTTTGCTTATCACAAAGCTATCACACCCTTAGGGCAGCTATGAACAAGGGTGGGTACACAACTTAATTGATCTTTCACTTTGATTTGGATAGGTAACTTAAAAAGCTAAAATAAACCTTATAGCTAAAATGTTTAAAATAAATTTCTACTGTTAACATTTCTTTTAGATGACCATTTTGCACTAAATAATTTTGTTGAATCACATCTGCCAAATAAAAAATTTTTATCAGGCCAGGAATAGCACGTTTAACCCTTTTTTCCTGGCAAGGCCACTGCTCTACCCAGACTGGGTTATTAGAAAGCCAGTCCAACATGGAATTTGTTACAAACAGTGGCAGTTGGTATTGGGATGCTGTTAAGGTTTAGAATTTTCACAAGAGTGAGAGAGACTGCAGAGGCATTTTACCGCACCTAGAGATCTCAGAAAATCTTTTAACTAATGAATTGATGCTGATATTAGCTATTAGAAGGACAAAACTGTCCTATATTTTACTTTGGTAAAGGTGTGCCAACTCTATGAGTCGGGATCTTTAAAACGACATTTAGCTTAACTAAATCTTATTTAAAACTTAAAACAAACTTTAGTTATTTAGGGTTTAACACACATTAATGAAAACAAGGTTAGCACATAGACTTAAAACAGACATTCTTGGTGAAAAGAAAAATTTTCCCTTTGAAAAGCGGCTTTTGGATTTCTAACTCACAGCCTCTCCACCCCCCCCCCAGGGGTGTTTGTGGCTTAGGGGATGATTGACTGAAGTCTTTGCCAATCTGTGGAGCAGGAGCTCTGTGCCGTGATTGGCTGCGCAGACGGAACAGGTGGGCTTAGTTTACCGCCACGCATGGAGAAGCACAGAGAAAAATCTTTGAAAGTTCTTTTTCTGGGCTAAGGTACATTTTAGTGTTTTAAAGAAACAATTCATTAAATTTCTATCAAAAGTGTGTACTGGTTCTCTGATTAATAGCTTTTAAGTTAAAGAGAACATCTTGTTTGATTGATTTCATTCTTTCTTTAAAGAATAGCTTGCTAGCCAGATAAGATCTCACTCAGAATTGCTTTGATGCTTTCTGAGAGTAGAGGGAAAAAAGCTGGATCTTTTTGGCTGGCTAATTTTAAGATAATGCCAAATCAAGAGCCCAAAGTTCTTTAACTAATTGTAAATGCTCTCATTTTCCTTCTATTAATTTTCTAAGGGAAGCTGTTTTTTGTGCTAGTTGAGTTTTAGCCTTGGTGGTATAATCAGTAATATTGGCCAAGTTGAGGACCGGAGCACAAAACGGAGGGGTGGTGGCATAAGGAGGCGGTCTGGACAAGGAAGAGCATAGGGGTGGCTGGTCAGGATTATGATATTTGGCCATCTCTTCATCAAGGGATAAGGCCTCTTCAGGAGAAAGACTATTATCAGGCCCTTCTTTGGTGGAGGGCCTTAAGGTTGTCAAAGAGGGGTAAATCTTAACAGGAGGGAACTTAGCAGGCGCCTCAGGGGCGGAGCCTCCTGAATCAGGCATGGGAATAGAGACAGACTCACAAACAGAAGGTAGCCAGGAGTGTCCCTGTAAGACTTTTTCTCCCTCTCTCATGACTCACTGTACATCAGGACAATGTTTATAGACTTTGAGTATATCATTTACTAAATTCCAATAAGAAAAAGCCTGGACTGGAATCTTTTCTGGACCAAAGGTCTCATAAAAATCTCTTAAACAGTTTCCTACTCTATCCCATCTTTTTTCATCAATAGTCCCCTCTAAGGGAAAACATGGACAACATCACTCACAAAATAAAAAAAAACTTCTTGAGATCCTTTTTCTTAACCCTTACTCCTTGTGTCTTGGGGGACTCCCTGAGTCCTTTAATAAATAAATCTTGTTTGCTAAATGCCTGTCCCATGGTAGTGCTTACCTTGTACCGCTGTGACATTCCTCCAGATCTGACTCTGGGCAGTTCCATGGCAATCAATGCGAGCTGGTGCGTTACCTCTTAGGCCATGGTGGATCAGTGAATTCGGATAGGCCTATCCTCTCTAGCAACGGCGTTCCAAAGGTCTCCAGAAGGCTTCTTCGCCCCATGTTCGGGCGCCAGATGCCCCGGCCAGCGGGGCAAGAACAGGGGCTAGGAACCCTGAGACCTGGAATGAAAGGGACAGGAGACACAAAGAATGACAGCAAGACAGGATTCTGATCAAGCTGCCAAATTTTATTGTGTTTACAGGCATTATAAAGCTTTGGGGAAGGGGGAGTGCAGGAGGAGGAGGAGGGGGAGCAATTATCAGGGTGGAATGTCCCTTGCAACATACATAGCCGAAACTATGTCTATTAACTATAACTATGTGGTGTGTCACTTGTTTTCTGGTAAATGGCCTACCTGCGGGGAAATAGAAACTTATCTCGAGGGCTTCCATTGTTTTAAAGCTTATCTTCTATCAAGCATAGAATAGCTCCTTGCATATGTAGAGAGTAGAGGAAGGAGGGGAGGCTCCACATGTTTTGATATAATCCTCTTAAGAAAAAATAACTCAGTTTTATTTGATAGGACAGAGAGAAATTTAGAGAGGAAGGGAAATAAGAGGAAGATAGACACTAGCAATACTGCTTCACCATCCATGAAGCTTCCCCTTGCAGGGAGGACTAGAGGCTTAAACTCAAGTCCTTGCTCATGATAATCTGTGTGCTCAGCTAGATGGACCACCACTTGTCTCCCATAATTCTATTCTTGTAACCTACCAAAATGTAAGTAAATTCTATTAAACTCATCATAATTTAGTGAGTACATTGCTTTTTTAGGGGAAGTGGGGATCAGATGGTGGCTCACCTGGTAAAACTCACTTTGTTACCATGTACAATAACCTGGGTTCAAGGTCCCAACCCCACCGGAAGGGGGAAGCTTTATGAGTGGTGGAGCAGGTTTGCAAGTGTCTCTCCTCTCTTTGTCCCCCTCTCACTCCCTCTCTACTGTTCCTTCTCCCTGTCTCTCACCTTCTAAAAAATAAATAAATAAATAAAATGGTCACTGGGAACATGGAGCCATACAGACAATGAGCACCATTGATAACCCTGGTGGAAAAGAAATAGAGGAAGCAAGAAAGCAAGCAAAAAAGAAATAGAGAGAGAGAGAAAGGAGTTGGGTGTTGATGCACCTGGTTCAGTGCACATGTTATAATACACAAGGACCCAGGTTCAAGACCCCAGTCCCCACCTGCAGGGTAAAAGCTTTGTGAGTGGTGAAGCAGTGCTGCACCACTCACAAAGGCAGGTGTCTCTCTGCCTTCTTCCTATCTACCTCCCCATTCCCTCTCAACATCTGTCTATTTCTAGCTAACAAATAAATAAAGATTAAAAAATTATTCTTAAAAAAAAAGAAAGAATGAAAGAAAGAAAAAATAGGGAGGTGTCCATTTTGCCTCTGGGTTAACCTAGGGAATAAACATACAGCATATTCAAAGATGCATCCAGATTTTCAAATGTTAAGTCCTTTTGTTTTCTTTTATATTATATAGTGAGACAGAAAAAAAAGAAAAATAATAAAAATTTAAAAATTTCAGTTTAGAGTTATAAAAATTGTATCTAAGGATAGAATATGAAGAGAAGTAGCCATTATCCACCCTATTGTCTGGGCCACTGAGCTTACTAGGAGGCCTCAGGGAGGCCCAGGTCCTGTGGGTTGTGCTACTTTCAGAGCCTTTCTAGGGGACCACAGAACTTTTCCAAAATCTCACCTCACTAAAAAAAAAAATCTTTGCTTTCTGTATATGTTATTCCATAATATTGAAAGACTGGGACACAGAAGATGCCAGGTTTCCAGGCTTACATATTAGAGCTGCTTCAAATGAAGAAATTGAGGGGAATAGTTGGAATGATCTGGAGAAGGAGCCAGGGAAAATGGGAGGGGTGGGATCATGATACTTGCTTTCCTGTTCTCCTACTCATCTGTTAGCACTGGAATGAGTAAGCTTCTGGAATTCAGCTGAGTACAGAGATTTTTTTCCCCCCGTTTCTTTTTGGGCTGCATGTGTTCACTGAGGATTCCCACATAGAGCTCCTCAGACCTTGAGCCAGCTCTGCAGCTGGCAGTGTACATTTCTGCCTGAACTAGAGAAAAAGTAGGCAGGAAGAAGGACTTCAGGAAAGGGTGGCATGGTGCCTCTGCAGAGGAGCTGAAGTGTCCTAAATGAAGCTCTCTGTCTGAGTCAAACACCAAAACTGTTTACTCCATAAAGAGCAGAGCCACAGGAATGTTAGTTTTTAGTAGTGTGTTATGATGAGGCCATGTAGAGATAGGAGTATAACTGTGAATTCTATATAGATCTACACACAGATAATGCTTGGTATATATTGTATTTTAAAATGTATTTATTAATCTATTAATGACTGGAAGAGAACAAGAGACAGAATAAGAGCATTCCTCTGGCACATGAGATACCAGGGATTGAAAATAGGACTGCATGCTTGTACCTCAGGTGCTATGTCTACTACACAACCTCCCAGCTGATATTCATTTCTTTTTCATGTGCTTGACTCTACCGATTTTCACACCATAGGAAAAATCATCAGTCTGTTATACTCAGATTCCCTTAGGTTGAGTCTGGATTGATTGACTATATTGTAACCATATTGCTTGTTCTTTGATGATATACTAGGCAACACTGAAAACATAGTGACTACTGTTGGAGACTACTATCTTTATTTATTGAATAAAAACAGCCAGAAGTCAAGAGGAAGGGGGAGACAGAGAGAAAGAGAGACAGAGAGACACCTGCAGCCCTGCTTCACCACTTGTAAAGCTTTCCCCCTGCAGGTGGGAACTGGGGCCTCAAACCTGGGTCCCTGCATTGTAACATGTGCACTCAACCAGATGCACCACAACCCAGCCCCTACTGTTGGAGATATTGATGGTAGAGGGGAAGGGAGAAAAATGTCTTGTGAACAGTTGCCTTTTCACAGAATATCAAAACTTGCCGGGGGTATCATAGACCTAGGATCTTCACCTCTTCTCATCAAGTCAAGCAGATACAGTTCTCTTTAGAGTGATCAGGTCCACAGGTTCCCAACTATCAGATTGAATACTTATTTTTCAATAACAGTTGTCAATAGAACAACCCAGGTTCTTCCCAGATGGAAGACAAATAAGAAACTGTATTCATTACAGGAAATTCTTAGATGAGAACAGAAGGTCGGGATAAAGGGAGGGGAGCTATTCCAAGAAATATTGGTGTTTTGCTCTAACAACCATCTCTGTGAGAGGACACCAGCCAGATGACCAGAAACATGCAGTGGGACATTTTGCTCCTGGACTGTACTGAAAGAAAAATGCAAATGTTCACTTTAGAATCCACTCCCCCAATCCCCACACAAAAGGTTATGATATCACTCTTTCTTCTACCAGTCCAAAGAGAAGAATCAGGGTTATTTTATTTGCTTGTCTTTTGTCACCATAATTATTGCTAGTGCTTCATACCTGTATGATAAATCCACTGCTTCCAGTAGCCATTTTCCTCCCTCCTTTCTTTCTTTTTTTTTGATACAAAGTGAAATAGAGAAGGAAAAGGGGGGAGAAAGATACCTGTGGCAATTCTCCACCACTTGTGAAGCTTCCTCCATGTAGGTGTGTGTGTGTGGGGGTCAAAGACTTGAACCTGGGTCCTTGCATATAATAGCATGTGAACTTTACAGGATGTAAAAGTTCAAATACTTTTTAAAAAGTGAGGGTCAAATTTGGTAATATTGGTGGGATTACATAAAATATAAATATAGAATATAAAAATATAGAGGGGGCAGGCAGTGGCACACCCAGTTAAACACACATAGTACTATGTGCAAGGACCCATGAAAGGAACTGGGTTCGAGTCCCCACTCCCCATCTGTGGTGGGGATACTTCACAAGCAGTGAAGCAGGTCTGCAGGTGTCTGTCTTTTTCACTCCCTTTCTATCTCCTTCTCCCATCTCAATTTGTCTCTGTCCTATAAAATAAAATAGAAAAAATAGAGAAAGAATGTAACAGTTAGACTTGATGAGCAATTGGATGTGAAAAATGACAGGGAAAAAAAAGAACTTTGCAGTGTTATACTCATTTCTAGTAGGTGAAATGGATAATTATACCACCGAGTTCAGTAAAAATTATATAAAGACACAAAGAGGATACAAATTTACACCTTTTTTTTTGGAAGTAGAAGATATAAGAAGATGACTATAGGGGGCCAGGTTGTAGCACACCTGGTAGAGTACACATGCTACCATGCACAAGGACCTGGGTTTGAGACCCCGCTCCACCTACAGGGGAGATGCCACAGGGGAGAAACAGGCCTGCTGATGTCTCTTTGTCTCTCCCTATCAATCTCCCCTTCCCCTTGTAACTTCTTCCTTCCTTCCTCTCTCCCTCCCTCCTTCTCTCTCTCTCTCTTTCTTTTTTTCTTTCTTCCTTTCTTCCTTCTTTTTTTGTAGTATTTTTATTGGGGAGATTAATGGTTTACAGTAAATTATTGATAAATATGTAATTTCTCAGTTTATTGCAAAACACTCTCACCACCAGCATAAGTACTCCTCCATCATCATTCTCGAAGGCCTGAAAACCTCCCCTCCAACACCCACCCATCCCCTAGAGTCCTTTAGTTAGTTGCAATACACCAACATCCAAGCCCTTGATCAATTTGGAATTTAAGTTTGTGTGTGGTGAAATGGTTCAGTTTCATCTTTTTTTTTCAGTTTTATTCTCCTGCATGTTTTAACCCAATACACCAATTTTTCACAACACCATTTGTTGAAGAGATTCTCCTTTTTTCACTTAATAGTTTGGACCCTCTTATTGAAAATTAGATGACCATAGGTGTGGGGCTTATTTGGGGGCTCTCAACTCTATACCACTGCTCAGTATATCTATTTTTGTTCCAGTACCAGATGGTTTTGATAACAATGGCTCTAAAATATAGTTTGAGATCTGGGAGTGTGATGCCTCCAGTCCTGTTCTTTTTCTCAATATTGTTTTGGTGATTTTTGGTATTTTCTGGCTACAGATAGACATTTGTAGGTTTTGTTCTATCAATCTAAAAAAATTGGTGGGGCCTTGATGGGGATTGCATTAAATTTGTATGTGGCTCTGAATAGAACGTTCATTTTTAGGATGCTAATTCTTCCAGTTCATGAACATGGAATATCTTTCCACTTCTTTGTATCTTTTTCTATATCATTGAATAGTGATTCATAGCTTTCAGTATACATGTCTTTCACTTCCTTTGTTAGATTTATTGCTAGATATTTTCTTGTTTTTGTTGATATAGTGAATGGGACTGATTTCTGGATTTCTTGTTCTTCTGACTTAGTGTTTGCATAAAAGAGTGCCACTGACTTTTATAGCCTGAGACCTTACTATATTGCCTGATAATTTCCAGGAACTTCTTTAGGCTTTTATATGTATACTAACATATCATCTGAAATGGTAACAGTTTGACTTCTTCTCTTCCTGTCTGTATCCGTATAATTCCTTGTTCATGCCTGATTGTTAAAGCAAGAACTTCCAACACTATGTTGAATAATAATGGTGACAGTGGGCAGACCTGTTTAGTACCTGATCTAAGAAGGAATGCTTTCAGCTTCTCACCATTGAGTATAATGTTTACTGTATATGGTCTTGACTAGGTTAAAGAATTTTCCATCTATTCCTACTTTTTGTAGTGTCTTGATCATGAAGGGTTCTGGATTTTATCAAGGGCTTTCTCTGCATCTATTGAGATAATCATGTTGTGTTTTTTTTTTTTTTCTCCTATTGATGTGGTAGATCACATTTATTGATTTAGGTGTATTGAGCCAGCCTTACATCCCTGGGATAAACCCCACTTAGTTGTGATTTACAGTCTTTTTGATATGCTGCTGTATGTGGTTGGCTAGAATTTTGTTAATTTGGTAGCATCTATGTTCATCAGTGATAGTGGTCTGCAGTTTTCTTTTTTGTTGTTGTTGTGTCCCCCCCCTTTCAATTTCTATCTGTCCTATCTTATAAAAAAGAAGAAGAAGAACAAAAAGAAGTAAAAGAAAGGAAAAATGGAACCAGTGGGTTCATAGTGCTGGCACTGAGCCCCAGCAATAACCCTGGTGGCAATAAAAAATAGAATAAATGAAAGTTGACAACAGAGTAGAGAAAGTTATGGACCACAGATTAAACACTAAGAAGTAAATAAAGCTTTGGAAATCCACAAAGACTTTTGAGAGCAGGGGTGATGTGTGACAGTGAAACTAAGGGGACAGGTTGAAAGGGTAGCTGGATCCTCACTTCTACTTCCTCATCCCACTTTCAAAGCTCTGGTAGTTGGTATGTCAATTCTACAAGGAATTGGAGAAGTCTTTTCTGGAGACTCCACATATTCATAATCTGAGAAATTTTTAGTGAAACCATTGGCTACTTGCTTGATCCACATATAGTGAAACCTATCAGTTTCACTTGTGCCTACTAGTGAAAAATGGCCTATGTATATTATATGTTATATATACTGCAATTAATTTTTTTGAGTAGTGTTTTATTCATAGAAATTATGAACAAAACATTTCTGGATTTCTCATTATACTCTCTGTCCCACCAAAACATGCCTGGCCTCTGTCATAGTGACACCTTTGTTACAAGTGATAAATCTACATTTATATATCATAATTATTTAAAGTCCATAGCTTACATTAGGGCTCATTCTTGGTGTTGCACATTATAAGGATATGAGTAAATTTCTTATGGCATGTATCTACTATTATAGCATCACAGAGAGTAGTACCATTGCTCTACAACTTCTTTGTACTCCACCTTGCCTCCCTTCAAGTCTTTGATAATCACTGAAGTTTTTACTGTCTCCACAATTTTGTCTTTGCCAGTATATCACTATATTGGAATCCAACAATTTGTAGCCTATTTATATTAGCTCCTTCCATTTTTATATGCACTTGTTTCCCTCCATGTGTTTTTGGGACTTAAATTTTATTTCCTTTAGTTTGAATAATATTGCACTGTCTACTTGCGATAGCTTATTTATTCATTCGTCTACAGAAGGGCATTCTGGCTGCTTCCAAGTTTTGTCACTTAGGAATAAAACTGCTCTAAACACCCAGGTGCAAGTTTTTTGTGTACACCTAAGTTTTCAGTTCTTCTGTATGACTAACAAGGACCATTATGACTGAACTAAATGGTAAAGATTATGTTTAATTTTGTAAGAAACTACCAAAATGACTATGCCACTTTTCTACCACTTGTGATTGGGAATTTCTGTTAACATTTAATGTCTGCACTCTGCTGCTATTTTTTCTTCTTCCATCCATTTCACCCATCCCTGCTTTGGCAATCAGCAATGTTGACTATATCTGTGAGTTCAGTTCTTGTGGGGTTTGTTTGGAGTCTTTATATAAGTGAGATCACATGGTTATTATCTCTTTGTGTCTGATGTATTTCACTCAGCAAATGCCCTTAAGAACCATGCATGTTGTCACAAATGGCAAGATTTTTCTTTCTCATATAGCAGAAAAATATTCCACTAGATGTGTAAATGCAAACAAAATAAATATCACATTTTCTTAATTCTTTCATCCATGGGTAGATACTTGAGCTGTTTCCACGTGTTGACTATTGTAAACACAGTCATACATTGCTTAATGAATGAAATATGTTCTGAGAAACGTATCCCTAGGCAATTTCTTTGTTGTATAAATGTCACAAAGTATAATTGCATAAACCTAGATGGTATAGTATACTACTACATAGGCTGTATGTTTTAGTGTATTGCGATAATTATCAGATATGCACTCTGTCACTAACTGAAATGTTATCAAGCAACAAACACATGACTGTAATGTGGCAAGGAAAATGGAGGTAAATATTTTTTTTTAAGTAGTGATTTCATTTCCCCTTACAAATATCAGAGAATTTGTAAGTACCAAAGAATCACTGAGTGATATGAATTTTTTTTGAGGAGTCTCCATACTATTTGCTTCTATCTCTAGACCAATTTACATTCCTAACAGCCATGAATGTAAGTTCCCTTTTCTCTAAATTCTTGCCAACCCCAGTGATTTCTTATCTTTTGATTAATGCCATTCTGTTAAGTGTAGTTTCTCATTATGATTTTGATTTGCATTTCCCAGATAATTAATGGTGCATGTACCTGCTTATCACTGATATATTTTCTTTGGGAAATAAAAGTCTATTTAGATTCTCTGGATATTTTTTATTAGTGATTTGAAAATGGGGGTATAGTTCCACACCACAGCCACCAACCAAATTCTGTGCCTTTCCCCCTTGGCCATCCCAGTGATAACCACCATAGTTCTCATAAAGTCATGGAAAAGTTTGGTCATTTTTTTGTAGGCTGGTGTATGAGTTTCAATTCCCTGTATTCCATGTATAAGCAAAACTGTCTAATCTAGTAATTGTCTTTTACTTCCTTCCTTACTATACTAGATATAATCACCTCCAGTCCCACCCATTTTATTCAGAAGAACACAATATCATTTTTTTTATTGCAGAGTGGTACTCCATTATATATATGTCCCACAAATTTTATTTATTTATTTATTTATTTATTTTTACCAGAACACTGCTCAACTCTGGCTTCTGGTGCTGTGGGGAGATGAACCTGGGACTTTGGAGCCTCATGCATGAAGATCTGTTTGCATAACTGTTATGCTATCTACCCCTGCCATCCCACAACTTCTTTATCCAGTCATATGTCCATGGACATTTTGGTTGCTTTCATTCCTTGGCAAATGTGAACAAAATAGCTATGAACATAGGGGTGCATATGTCCTCTGAATATATGACTACGGGTGATATTGCAGGATCATAGGTATTTCCAGTTTGACTTGTTTAAAGACTCTACATACTATTTTCCATCCTCTGTTTAAAATATTATTTCCCCCCTGGTAAGTTGAATAAATTACCTACATATTTCAGATATTAATTCTTTAAGTAGTAAATGATTTGCAAGTATTGTCTCCCATGTAGTTATAGTTCCGTTTATTTCTGATTTTTTTATCTCTGCTTTTATTGTCAAACTTAAAAAATATATATCGATTCGACTTCCGGAGGCGGAGCTACGAGCAGCAGATCGCTTTCTCTCCTCTCCTCTCTTCTCCTCTCCTCTCCTCTCCTCTCCCGGATCAACTAGGAATACCAAAGGAGACCACCCAGACCGAAACAAGACAGGACTAGAATGACCACAGGAACCCAGTAAATCACCAGTGAGTACAAACACGCATGGCTGGTGACAGAGAGGAGAGAGGGGCCTAAGGAGAGATTAAGTGACTGCTAACAGTTCAACAGTTTATCAGTGGAGACACCACCTCCAGTCTGCTCCACCAACAAGGGGACAGCTGAAGGGAGGAAAGGACTCCCCAGAGACTCACCAAGTGCAACTCTGAGTCTCCATTGCTACTACCCTCAGAATCTGGAGCAGCAACAGGGAGGGACACCAGGGGACAGAGATCTAACCAGGAAACTCAGGAGAAGACCTATACCTCGGTGGCATAGCTGAGGGGCTGTGAAAGTCTCTTTGCATAACCACTGGATTATCTCTGCCACACCCTGCTTTATCTCTTGGTCAGGAGTCAGTGATTAAGCTAAGAAGCCTATTGATAGTTTAAAAGCCCTCAGGCTCCCATAGCCTACAGGGAAGGAAAAAAAAAAGAGGCTTTTACACCACTGAGCTCCAACTCAGGGATTGAAAAAACTGTTAACTTCCACCACGGTAAAACCTTTAAATAAATTACTTAGACACAAGTCAATCCAGGCAATAGTGATCAATAATTTGAAAAGTACTGATAAAGGGAACTCATAACATAATATATAAAATGGTTAAAACAACAAGAAAAAATATTGGAGACTCGAACCAGGACAAGAGTCCAGCTAAAAGTCCTCCAGAGAGTGAAGCACAAAACGAGTTCAACATCCAAATATTAGCTAAGGAAATAATAACAGGAGTGAGTAAAGAATTTGAAAAAATTGTAATCAGAAATGCAGGAACAACAAATGAGAATATGGAAGAAAATTCTAATAATCTCATGGTTATTAGAGAGCTGAAAGCTGAAATTGCTGAGCTAAGAAGGCAGCTAGCTGAACAAGCTAAAACAGTATCAGAGCAGGGCAACAAAATAGATGAACTCCAGAAAGCAGTAGAGGGCAGAGAGAATAGAATCTATGAGGCTGAAGACAGAATTAGCAAGATTGAGGATGAATTAGAGACAACTAAAAAAGAAGTAAGAGATCTCAAAAAGAGATTAAGAGATGCTGAAAACAACAACAGAGTCCTATGGGATGACTTCAAAAGAAACAATATACGCATTATTGGCTTGCCAGAGGAAGAAAGAGAAGGAGAGGAAGAAAGCATTCTCCAGGCCATAATAGCTGAAAATTTCTCTAGTCTAGATGACACCAAAGACATAAAGATTCAAGAAGCCCAGAGGGTCCCAAACAGAATTAACCCAGACCTAAAGACACCAAGACATGTCATACTTAGAATGGAAAGGAATAAGGATAAAGAAAGGATCCTCAAGGCTGCAAGAGAAAAACAAAGAGTCACCTACAAAGGAAAACCCATAAGATTAGCAGCAGACTTCTCCATACAAACACTACAGGCCAGAAGAGAATGGCAAGATATCTATCGAGTGCTCAATGAGAAAGGCTTTCAGCCAAGAATACTATATCCTGCTAGACTGTCATTCAGACTAGATGGAAGCATCAAAACCTTCTCAGACAAGCAACAGTTGAAGGAAGCAACCATCACCAAGCCTGCCCTGAAAGAAGTTCTGAAAGGTCTCCTATAAACAACCAGACCACCACAAATAGGACATATATCAAAACACTCTAAAACTCTACAAGAATGGTGTTAAAATATCTTCAATCTTTGATATCAATAAATGTCAATGGCCTGAATTCACCTATTAAAAGACACAGAGTAGGAATATGGATCAGAAAACACAACCCAACAATATGTTGTCTATAGGAAACTCACCTAACTCAACAAGACAAACACAGATGTCGTATGCTTTACATTGGTTTGTTCTAGCCCTCCCCCGCCAAGAGAATTAGATCAGTCCAGTTAATTTCGTGGGCCCGCTTGGCCCCGCCCCTAGGAAACCCGCCAGAGTTCCAGAGTGATAGAGTTAGAGAGTCCTAGAGTTCCTGAGTTCCTGAGTTCGAGAGTTTCAGAGTTACAGAGTAAGAGAGAGTTCCACAGTGGAAGAGTTTCAGAGGGTTCCCCAGTACGAGAGTTCCAGAGTTCCAGAGTTGCAGAGTTCCTGAGTTCAAGAGTAAGAGAGAGTGCTGGCGCCGCTGCAAAGAGACAGCCGAGTTCTGTTTGGTGATTAGTTTGTCTTAGTTTATGAATCGTTGTTCCTTAATAAAGAAATACATCTTCCCTGCCCAGCCGTTGTCTCCGCATCTCTGTTACCCACCCGTGAAGCTAACCCGTCCGGCAAGAGCCGTCTGAAGAATTTTAACAACAAATGGCGCCCATGTGGACCTGACCTGCGCATCTCTCAGATAAGTAAAGACAATTTGGCTACCTATGCACTATGGCCTTCTCTTCTGCTTGTGAAGAGATCTCCAAAGGCCTCTGCTCTTTCTTCACGAGACTGTTTTGCTGTTTCTGGAACATTTATCTCTGGACCACTCTGTGGTTTCCACTCACTCAGGCGAACTCAGAACAGCCAGCGGGAAGAGCCAGCAGGCGGGAGGCAAGGCGCGGAGCTGCTGTTTCCACCTGGTTAAACAGCCAGCCAGCTGGCTGCGCCCAGACAACCCTGCGCACCGCGCCCACAGCCCTGCAGCCCCGCAGCCCCGCAGCCCGCAGGAGGCCGACACCAGCACACAAGAGCCCCTGGAGCCCGAGGCCAACACGCAAGAGCCCGAGGCCAGCCCACAGGAGCCGGCTCTCCACCACGTGGCACAGGGCACTGGACGTGTGATCCCTCCACACTGCTCGGCCACTGCGAACAGGGCAGCAGACATGGCAGGGCCATGGGGCAGGGCCGCGGAGGCCTATCATGGACGCCACCCCTGGGCACCTAGGCCCACACCTTCTACAAAACTGGCCCGCCTGCCCTTTTGCTATAAATTCTGGAACTATCCCGGACCTCCCAGACCCCCAGGCTCCCTGCAGAAACTGGGCACACGAGATCTCCAGCTGCCGGTCCAGTCTGAAGGCCCACAAGCTGGAGTACGCAGAGATTTGTGCAGACATCGCAACCTGCAATTCCTAAAAGTGAAGCTGCGCTGGAAGCCACCTCCGTATGGTGAACTCCCCCCCAACAACTAAGACAGTACAGATTTAAATTCGTGTTTAAAATGACATGTCTTCGTAACAAAGTTTTCTCTCCTTGTGTATTAATGACCATGTTTATGTATATGTTTAAAGTTTGGTAAACAGTAACTTTAAGGCTAAATTCTTACTAGTCAAAGTTAAATGAAAAAGGTTTTCAACGTAATTCTCATAAAGATAAAATTAACTTACATTTAAAGTCTAAGGTAAAAATTAGTTAACGAGCAATATATTTTAACTAAGTTGGTCTAAACAAAAGGTTAAATAGACTTGTTGATATGTAAAACTCTCCATTACCTTCTCTATTAGAAATGGTAGATCGCACAATGGCTATGCTAATTATTCTCATGCCTGAGGTTTCCTCTCCGGCCCACACCTAGGGTGTGTCTCCACCTTGAATGGGTGTAACAAAAGGTTAAAAGACGTTGTTGATATGTAAAAGTCTCAAATTCCTTCTCTATTAGAAACGTTGGATCGTGCAGTAGATATGCTAATAACAAGATTTGTTTCATAGTAAGTAAATTGCAGCCAGCTGCCTTTGGGACTCTAGGCCATTCCCCACCCCCATGCAAATGCCCGTTGAGGCAAGTAGCCCCCCAGAGGCAAGAAATGTTTTTTTTTAAGCTGATAAAGTTTAGCCCACAGAGGCAGATATGGCCCCCTCAGGCCTTCCCTTAGCAGCACACTGGATCTTGTCACTTGCATGTTTCTCCATGTTTGTGCCAGTTTCTTTTTATAAAAATGCCTGTACGATATAGGTTTTTGTTCACCCCACACCCTTGATACTATAGTCATTTAGTTAAAAAGGAAAGGAGGAATTGTCGTATGCTTTACATTGGTTTGTTCTAGCCCTCCCCCGCCAAGAGAATTAGATCAGTCCAGTTAATTTCACGGGCCCGCTTGGCCCCGCCCCTAGGAAACCCGCCAGAGTTCCAGAGTGACAGAGTTAGAGAGTCCAAGAGTTCCTGAGTTCGAGAGTTTCAGAGTTACAGAGTAAGAGAGAGTTCCACAGTGGAAGAGTTTCAGAGGGTTCCCCAGTACGAGAGTTCCAGAGTTCCAGAGTTGCAGAGTTCCTGAGTTCAAAAGTAAGAGAGAGTGCTTGTGCCGCTGCAAAGAGAC
This sequence comes from Erinaceus europaeus, assembly GCF_950295315.1. Taxonomy (NCBI): domain Eukaryota; kingdom Metazoa; phylum Chordata; class Mammalia; order Eulipotyphla; family Erinaceidae; genus Erinaceus; species Erinaceus europaeus. Next base: position 96,541,936 of record NC_080164.1, on the reverse strand, counting down.
AGCCAAGTTCTGTTTGGTGATTAGTTTGTCTTAGTTTATGAATCGTTGTTCCTGAATAAAGAAATACATCTTCCCTGCCCAGCCGTTGTCTCCGCGTCTCTGTTATCCGCCCGTAAAGCTAGCCCGGCCAGTCAGAGCCTTCTGAAATTTTAACAACACACAGACTTAAAGTGAAAGGATGGAAAACTATCATACAAGCCAATGGTCCACAAAAAAGGGCAGGAACAGCTATTCTCATATCTGACATGATAGACTTTAAAATAGACATGATTAAAAAAGATAGGAATGGACACTACTTAATGCTCAGAGGATCAGTCAATCAAGAGGACTTAACAATTATTAATATCTATGCACCCAATGAGAAGCCATCTAAATACATCAAACTTCTACTGAAAGAGCTACAGCAATATATTAACAGTAACACAATCATAGTAGGGGACTTCAACACCCCACTATCTCAACTTGACAGATCATCCAGGAAGAAAATCAGTAAAGACATAAGGGAGCTAAATGAAGAGATAGATAAACTAGAACTATTGGACATTTTCATAGTCATTCATCCCAAGAAGCTGGAATACACATTTTACTCAAGTCCACATGGATCATTCTCAAGGATAGACCATATGTTAGGCCACAAAGACAGCATCAGCCAATTCAAGAGCACTGAAATCATCCCAAGCATCTTCTCAGACCACAGTGGAATTAAACTACCACTTAACAATCAACAAAAGATTAGTAATAGTCCCAAAATGTGGAAACTCAACAGTACACTTCTTAACAACTTCTGGGTCAAAGAGGAAATCAAGGAAGAAATCAAAATGTTTCAAGAGTTCAATGAAAATGAAGACACAAGCTATCAAAATATTTGGGACACAGCTAAAGCAGTCCTAAGAGGGAAGTTCATAGCTATACAAGCACACATTAGGAAACAAGAAAAGGCACAAATAAACAGCCTGATTGCACATCTTAAAGACCTAGAAGAAGAACAACAAAGGAATCCTAAAGCAACCAGAAGGACAGAAATCACTAAAGTTAGGGCAGAAATAAATAACATTGAGAATAGGAAAACCATACAAAAGATCAATGAAAGTAAATGTTGGTTCTTCAAAAGAGTAAACAAAATCGACAAGCCTTTAGCCAGACTCACAAAAAAAAAGGGAGAAGACTCAAATAAATCGGATAGTAAATGAAAGAGGAGATATCACAACAGACACTGCAGAAATTCAACATATCATGCGAGGCTTCTATGAACAACTATATGCCAACAAGCTAGAGAACCTACCATCTTCCAAAACTAAGTAAATAAGAAGTGGATAACATAAACAGGCCCAGCACAGCTAATGAAATTGAAACAGTTATCAAAAATCTTCCCAAAAATAAAAGTTCTGGACCAGATGGTTTTACAAATGAATTCTACAAAACTTTCAAAGAAGAACTAATACCTCTACTTTTAAAGTCTTCCAGAAGATTGAAGACACTGGAATACTCCCTGCCAGCTTCTATGAAACCAACATCACCCTGATACCAAAAGCAGACAGGGACACAACCAAAAAAGAAAACTACAGACCAATATCTCTGATGAACATAGATGCGAAAATATTGAACAAATTCTAGCCAACCGGATACAGCAGTATATCAAAAAGATTGTTCATCATGACCAAGTGGGGTTTATCCCAGGCATGCAAGGTCAGCTTAATATAAGTAAATCAATCAATGTGATCCATCACATCAACAAAAGCAAGACCAAAAACCACATGGTCATATCAATAGACGCAGAGAAAGCCTTTGACAAAATACAACATCCCTTTATGATCAAAACACTACAAAAAATGGGAATAGATGGACAACTCCTTGAAGATAGTGGAGTCTATATATAGCAAACCTACAGCCAACATCATACTCAATGGTGAAAAACTGGAAGCATTTCCCCTCAGATCAGGTACTAGACAGGGCTGCCCACTATCACCATTACTATTCAACATAGTGTTGGAGGTTCTTGCCATAGCAATCAGGCAGGAGCAAGGAATTAAAGGCATACAGATTGCAAGAGAAGAAGTCAAACTCTCCTTATTTGCAGATGACATGATAGTATACATGGAAAAACCTAAGGAATCCAGCAAGAAGCTTTTGGAAATCATCAGGCAATACAGTAAGGTGTCAGTCTATAAAATTAACATTCAAAAGTCAGTGGCATTCCTCTATGCAAACACTAAGTTAGAAGAAATTGAAATCCAGAAATCAGTTCCTTTTTCTATAGCAACAAAAACAATAAAATATCTAGGAATAAACCTAACCAAAGAAGTGAAAGACTTGTATACTGAAAATTATGAGTCACTGCTCAAAGAAATTGAAAAAGACACAAAGAAGTGGAAAGATATTCCATGTTCATGGGTTGGAAGAATTAACATCATCAAAATGAATATATTACCCAGAGCCATCTACAAATTTAATCCCCATCAAGATCCCAAGCACATTTTTTAGGAGAATAGAACAAATGCTACAAATGTTTATCTGGAACCAGAAAAGACCTAGAATTGCCAAAACAATCTTGAGAAAAAAGAACAGAACCGAAGGCATCACACTCCCAGATCTCAAACTGTATTATAGGGCCATTGTCATCAAAACTGCTTGGTTCTGGAACATGAACAGACACACTGACCAGTGGAATAGAATTGACAGCCCAGAAATGAGGCCCCACACGTATGGACATCTAATCTTTGACAAAGGGGCCCAGACTATTACATGGGGAAAGCAGAGTCTCTTCAACAAATGGTGTTGGAAACAATGGGTTGAAACATGCAGAAGAATGAAACTGAATCATTGTATTTCACCAAATACAAAAGTAAATTCCAAGTGGATCAAGGACTTGGATGTTAGACCACAAACTATCAGATACTTAGAGGAAAATATTGGCAGAACTTTTTTCCGCATAAATTTTAAAGACATTTTCAATGAAAAGAATCCAATTACAAGGAAGACTAAGGCAAGTATAAACCTATGGGACTACATCAAATTAAAAAGCTTCTTCACAGCAAAATAAACCACTACCCAAACCAAGAGACCCCTCACAGAATGGGAGAAGATCTTTACATGCCATACATCAGACAAGAGTTTAATAACCAACATATATAAAGAGCTTGCCGGACTCAACACCAAGACAACTGATAACCCCATCCAAAAATGGGGGGAGGACTGGGACAGAATATTCACCACAGTAGAGATCCAAAAGGCCGAGAAACACATGAAAAAATTCTCCAAGTCTCTGATTGTCAGAGAAATGCAAATCAAGACAACAATGAGATATCACTTCACTCCTGTGAGAATGTCACGCATCAGAAAAGGGAACAGCAGCAAATGCTGGAGAGGGTGTGGGGTCAAAGGAACCCTCCTGCACTGCTGGTGGGAATGTCAATTGGTCCAACCTCTGTGGAGAACAGTCTGGAGAACTCTCAGAAGGCTAGAAATGGACCTACCCTATGATCCTGCAATTCCCCTCCTGGGGATATATCCTAAGGAACCCAACACATTCATCCAAAAAGATCTGTGTACACATATGTTCTTGGCAGCACAATTTGTAATAGCCAAAACCTGGAAGCAACCCAGGTGTCCAACAATAGATGAGTGGTTGAGCAAGTTGTGGTATATATACACAATGGAATACTACTCAGCTGTAAAAAATGGTGACTTCACCGTTTTCAGACGATCTTGGATGGACCTTGAAAAAATCGTGTTGAGTGAAATAAGTCAGAAACTGAAAGATGAATATGGGATGATATCACTCTCAGGCAGAAGTTGAAAAAGAAGATTAGAAAACACAAGTCGAACCTGAAATGGAATTGGAGTATTACACCAAAGTAAAAGACTCTGGGGTGGGTGGGTGGGTGGGTGGGGAGAATACAGGTCCATGAAAGATGATGAATGACATAGTGGGGGTTGTATTGTTAAATGGGAATCTGGGGAATGTTATGCATGTACAAACTATTGTATTTACTGTTGAATGTAAAACATTAATTCCCCAATAAAGAAAAAAATATATATATCATTGTCAATACTCATGTCACATTTATTACCTTTGTTCTCTTCTCACAATTTTATGTTTCCTAGTCTTATTAAAGTCGTTAATCCCCCCCTTTTTTGCTGATTTTTGTGTATTTCATAAGGTAGTGTTCAAATTTCCTTCTTTTGTATGAAGAAAATTGAAATGGTCCAGTTTTGCCAACATCCATTTATTGATTAGAAGATCTTTGTTGCTCCTTCTTATTTCTTCTGGCTCCTTTTTTAAAAATATGTTTATTAGTGATTTAATATTGATTTTCAAAATTACATGTGCACAGGGGTATAATTCCACACTATTCCTACCATCAGAGCCCTTTGAATCCCCGATCCCTCTATTGCAAATAACCATGGTTCTCCCAAGGTTGCAGACATGGGTTAACTATCATCTCTACAACTATCTATCTAGATTTATGATACTGGCTCCTTTGTCATAAATTAGTTGGCCATATGATGTTGAAAAGGAGTGTGAGAGTCAAGGAGGTATCTTTGTATTAAAGCACAGACCTCACCACCAGAAACTCCAGGTTTTATTACCATATGCCAAAAACTAAATAGTGTTCTGGTGGTAAGATCAATCTCTCTCTCTCTCTCTCTCTCTCTCTCTCTCTCTCTTTCTCTCTCTCTCTCTCAAAAATACATGCAAACATACACACATACATACATCTTTTAAACAATAAAGGATTGGGGGGAGACCATTTTATAAAGTGAAAGACTATACTCATGATCTTGGAAATATGTTATCTTAAGTAAGAAAGAAAAGTACCAACCATAAATCAAAACTAGAAATTTTCTGTTAACCAAAAGATATTATAAAGTCTATGAAGTAGGAGATATTCCCAAACTGATAAATGACATGTATGTTAAAAATATAAATGGTACACCTATGGGCATCTAATCTTTGATAAGGGGGCCCAAAGGATTAAATGGAAAAAGGAGGCTCTCTTCAATAAATGGTGCTGGGAAAACTGGGTTGAAACATGCAGAAGAATGAAATTGAACCACTTTATCTCACCAGAAACAAAAATCAACTCCAAATGGATCAAAGACCTAGATGTCAGACCAGAAACAATCAAATACTTAGAGGAAAACATTGGTAAAACACTTTCCCACATACACCTCAAGGACATCTTTGATGAATCAAACCCAATTGCAAGGAAGACCAAAGCAGAAACAAACCAATGGGACTACATCAAATTGAAAAGCTTCTGCACATCCAAAGAAACTATTAAATAAACAGAGAGACCCCTCACAGAATGGGAGAAGATCTTCACATGCCAGACATCAGACAAGAAACTAATCACCAAAATATATAAAGAGCTCAGCAAACTTAGCCGCAAAAAAGCAAATGACCCCATCCAAAAATGGGCAGAGGAAATGAACAAAACATTCACCACAGAGGAGATCCAAAAGGCTAACAAACATATGAAAAACTGCTCTAGGTCACTGATTGTCAGAGAAATGCAAATTAAGACAACACTAAGATACCACCTCACTCCTGTAAGAATGGCATACATCAAAAAGGACAGCAGCAACAAATGCTGGAGAGGATGTGGGGACAGAGGAACCCTTTTACATTGCTGGTGGGAATGTAAATTGGTACAGCCTCTGTGGAGAGCAGTCTGGAAAACTCTCATCAGGCTAGACATGGACCTTCCATATGACCCAATAATTCCTCTCCTGGGGTTATACCCCAAGGACTCCATAACACCCAACCAAAAAGAGGTATGTACTCCTATGTTCATAGCAGCACAATTCATAATAGCTAAAACCTGGAAGCAACCCAGGTGCCCAACAACAGATGAGTGGCTGAGAAAGCTGTGGTATACACAATGGAATACTATGCAGCTATCAAGAACAATGAACCCACCTTCTCTGACCCATCTTGGACAGAGCTAGAAGGAATTATGTTAAGTGAACTAAGTCAGAAAGATAAAGATGAGTATGGGATGATCCCACTCATCAACAGAAGCTGACTAAGAAGATCTGAAAGGGAAACTAAAAGCAGGACCTGATCAAATTGTAAGTAGGGCACCAAAGTAAAAACCCAGTGGTGAGGGGTAGACATGTAGCTTCCTGGGCCAGTGGGGGGGTGGGAGTGGGTGGGAGGGATGGGTCACAGTCCTTTGGTGGTGGGAATGGTGTTTATATACACTCCTAGCAAAATGTAGACATATAAATCAGTAGTTAATTAATATGAGAGGGGGAAATCAATTGTATGTCTCAAAGTTTCTCAAAAGACAAACTGAATCTTTTTAATATATAGGCTATGTATTTGATATGTGGACTCTCTCAAAAGCCTAGACCAAGTAGATTAGAAGCTTCCAATAGCACAGCTATACACAAGATACTGGGTACTGTCCAGCAAACCATAACAAAGGGACTTTTCAAAGTTAACCCAATTAACAAATAATGTGATGATAATATTAACTACTGATTGTCTTTTTTGAACCCTAAGACAGCAGGAACCTCACATCTTCACTATAGAGCCCCTACTTCCCCCAGTCCTGGAACCCTTGGATAGAGCCCACTTTCCCGTATGCATCTCCCAATCCAAACCAAATAATATTGCATCCGCCGATCACAACCTAACCAAAGCAACGATTGCCACCTCAACATGCTTCACCTCAGACTGTATCCAGAGACTTCACTTGTGGAATGACAACCCTTCAGCTTCATTACTCGGGTGAGACCTTTCCTTTAATAGTACACTCTAATTTCATCTCAGGTAGTTCACTTTCTAACAAAGTCCCATAACCTAGATATACACCAGTTTCTGTGAGAGAGAGCTTATGTGCACACGTATCCATAAACTACTGCAAAATATATACCTGAAAGCAGGATTACACTAGAGTTTGCAGTGAGTACCTCCCTAACACTTTCTCTCCACTATTCCAAGCTTGGGATCCATGATTGCTCAACAAATTGTTTGGCTTCATATGTTAACTCTCTTTTCAATCACCAGGTTCCAGATGCCACCAGGATGCTGGCTAGGCTTCCCTGGATTGAAGACCCTACGAATGTGTCCTGGAGCTCAGCTTCCCCAGAGACACACCCTACTAGGGAAAGAGAGAGGCAGACTGGGGGTATGCACCGACCAGTCAACGCCCATGTTCAGCGGGGAAGCCATTACAGAAGCCAGACCTTCTACCTTCTGCAACCCTCAACGATCCTGGGTTCATGCTCCCAGAGGGATAGAGAATGGGAAAGCTACCATGGGAGGGGGTGGGTTATGGGGATTGGGTATTGGGAATTGTGTGGAGTTGTACCCCTCCTACCTTATGCTTTTGTTCACTAATCCTTTCTTAAATAAAAAATTAAAAAATATATATATAAATGGTTACTAAATATTAAAACGTAATCACTGAAACAAGGAAATTCAAATTAAAGCAATGATATCCTAAAAAATCCCCATAAAAGCATCAGCTTGAAAACACAAAAGTTGTGAGCAGTAACTTTTGTATACTGCTTAGAGAAGTTGGTAAAACTTCAAGAATAATTCAGTAAAGGGGGAGGATTCAGTTCCTGAAACATGATGTCAGAGGACCTAGAAGGGGCTGAATTGTTATGTGGAAAACTGAGAAATCTTATATATGCACAGACTACTATATTTTATTTTTTGTTACTATATTTTATTGTTGACTATAAATCATTAATCCCCCCAATAAAAAATAGAAAGAAAAGAATAATTCAGTAGAATCTAGTAAAGTTGAAACTATGTGTATACTATGAACCAGTAATTCCATTTTGAAATGTATACCCTAGAAAACATATACATATACATCAGGAAATATGTATAGAAAATATCATAGTAGCTTATTGTTCATAAGCAGTATAAACAGGAGTCAACCCAAACTAGCCAACATATCATGGAATCTTAGAATTATAGAATGACTAAATCAATGATGGTATTTATACAGTGAAAGACTATATAACAATAAAAATGAATCAACTACAAACACATGAAGCAACATGGTTGGAAGTGAAAACAAGTCATAAAGGAATACACATGGCATTTATATAAAGTTTATACAGGCAAAACTAAGCTATATTTTTAGGGATGGTTACTTGGCAGAACTTAAAGTCATGAATGATTACCATTAAAATGAAGATAATAATTATCTCTGAAGGGAAGGAGAGAAAGATGTGTGATTGGGAAGAGACATATGACATAAGGGCTTTGGGATGCCAAAGTTGTTTTCTTTTTTGATCTGCAGAGTGACTACATAATTTTTCATGGTCTAATAGTTCATAATATTGCATCTATGTATTTATGTAATGTTCTGAGAGTTAATAAAAAAGTATATATGCACATAATTCTGAAAATTAGAGAGGTAAGCATTACAGGACTGTGACTAGACTGATTATTTTTTTAGGAGTAGGCATGTGACTAAATCAGAGGCAATGAAATTCAAGTAAGTCTTTTTTTAATATTTATTTATTCCCTTTTGCTGCCCTTGTTTTATTGTAGTTATTATTGTTATTAATGATGTTGTTATTGGATAGGACAGAGAGAAATAGAGAAAAAAGAGGAAGACAGAGAGGGAGAGAAAGAAGGGGAGAGAAAAATAGACACCTGCAGACTTGCTTCACCGCCTGTGAAGCGACTCCTCTGCAGGTAGGAAGGCCCGGATTCGAACTGGGATCCTTAGCCGGTCCTTGCACTTTGCGCCACAGTGAGTGTAACCCACTGCAGTACCACCCAACTCCCTCAGGTAAGTCTTTTGCCAAGACTTCCAGAAAAGAAAACTTTGCCCTTTCCCATTGCTTATGGAGGCAGTTCTTCCCACTGGCTGTTAAACTCTAGTGTGGTAACTTAATGTGAAAATAGTCAATTGAACATCTATCCATCTTATTCCCAGCTTCTGATCAGCACTGCCAGGCCATAAAAGACAAGGGGGGGGGAGGGGAAATAAGACCTTTTTTAATTCAGTGATTTGGTAACCAAGTTTTGGAGATAGGTCTAAAACCATAAGGAGTGGAGGGTAGGGACATGCAGTGGTTATGCAAAAGACATTCAGGCCTGAGGTTTTGAGTTCCCAGGTTCAATCCCTAGTCCCACCATAAACCAGAACTGAACAGTACTCTGATGAATAAAACAAAATAAAATAAAGCACATGATTTGGGCTGTGATGGTTAGGAATGAAACACAGCTATAAATGTTGCCAGTAGGGGCCAGGTGGTGGCACATAGGGTTGAACACACATATTACCATGTACAAAGACCCAGCCTTTGGTCCCCATTTGCACAGGGGGAAGCGCTATAAGCAGTGAATCAGTGATGTAGGGGTCTCTCTTTCTGTTTCCTACTCTATCTCCCCATTCTCACTCAATTTCTGTCTGTCTCCAATAAAATAAATAAACTGACAAACAATCAGGAGGGCTGGGGAAACATTATAATGGTTATGCAAAGTGACTCTCATGCCTGAGCTCCCAGGTTCAGTCCCCAACATCACCACAACTCAGAACTGACAGTGCTCTGGTCTCTCTCACTATATCATTTTCTCTTTTATTTAAATAAATAAATAAATAAATAAAAATCATGCAAAATATTTTAAAATATCTTTAAAAAATAAATAAATGCTGCCAGTTCTGATCCACTGATATCCAATCTATCCAGAAGAGGGTGCTTGTCACCAAAATAAAGGAGCAGGTTCAGAATTAAATTACTTAAAAGTAGCACAAAAGGAAACTTTAAAAATCAGAATATTTTAGTGGGATTTAAGAAACTACAAGGTGAAGCTTCCACTAATCATGGTCTGGTACAGCATATACAAAGACTCTAAAGTGAGGTGACATAAAGGGACTGATAGGGGTTGATACTCCAGCTTCCAATGGTGGAGGAAGATGACATTAGTGGAGAATGTGATGTGCTGACACCTATAGTGGATCAATAAAAAACTATACATGTGAAGCCACAGTCCTGTCAGTCATCATTTCTCCCTCATAAAATGATTCAATTTAGAAATGTGAAACCCAGCAGTCAGAGAGTAGCACACTGCATAAAGAGTTAAGCTCTGAAGCATGAGGCTCCAATTTCCATCTCTGATATCACATGTGCCAGAGGGATGCTCTCCTGTGTTAATAAATAAGAGCCAGGGAGACAGCATAATGGTTACGTCATGTTTGTGGTTCCAAGGTCCCAGGCCCAATCCCTGGCACTAGAAGCCAGAGTGGTATAGTGTCATGGTTGTAAAATAAATAAAATAACAATATTTTGCAGCCCAGGGAAGTGGTGCAGGGGATAAAGTGTTGGATTCATAATCATGAGGTGCCAAGTTTGATATCTGGCATCAAATGTGCTAGAGTGATGCTCTCTCTTATTAAAAAATATATAAAGCCCTAGACAACCTCACTTCTCCAGAGCCCTACCCCACTAGGGAAAGTTAGAAACAGGCTGGGGCTATAGATCGACCTGTCAATGCCCATGTCCAGTGGAGAAGCAAGTACAGAATCCAGATGTCCCACCTTCTGCACCACATAGAGAATTTTAGTCCAGTGGTCTGGGAGGTGGCACAGTAGATAATGCATTGGACTCCCAAGCATGAGGTCCTGAGTTCAATCCCTGGCAGTACATGTACCAGAGTGACGTCTGGTTCATTCTTGCTCTCCTCCTATCTTTCTAGTTAATAAATAAATATTTAAAAAAAATTAATTTGGGGGGCTAGGTGGTAGCACAACAGGTTAAGCATTCACATTACAGTGTGCAAGGACCTGGTCCCACTTGCAAGGGGAAAGCTTCACAAGTGGTGAAGCAGGGCTGCAAGCATCTCTCTGTCTCTATCTCCACACTCAATTTCTCTTTGTCTCTATCCAATAATAAAATAAATATTTAAAAATATAATAATTTTGATCCATACTTTCAGAGGAATAATTAATAGGGAAGCTTCAAATGGAGGGGATGGGACATAGAACTCTAGTGGTGGGTATTGTATGGAATTGTACCCCTATTATCTTACAGTTTTATTAATTATTATTAAATCACTAATAACAATATGGAGCCCTTAAAAGGATATTAGAGTTTTAAATGAATATAAATATATGAATATAATATTAGAGTTTTAAAATGAATTTAAATGAATATAAATATATGAATATAATATTAGAGTTTTAAATGAATATAAATATTCACCAGAAAATATACACTAGATCACTTATATGAGGTACTTAGAGTAATCAAAATCATAGAGACAAAAAGTAGAATGATAGCACATGCTGTAGGAGGAAGGTGGCTGAAAACTAATTGTTTAGTGGGTTAAAATTGGGACTGGGTGGTGTTGCATCTGGTTGAGTGAATATGTTACCACGCACAAGAACCCAGGTTTAAGCCCCTGGTCCCCACCTGCAGGGGGAAAGTCTCACAAGTGGTGAAGCAATGTTGCAGGTGACTCTCTGTCTCTCTCCCTATCACCCCTTTCCCTCTCAATTTCTGGCTTTCTATATCCAATAAATAAATAAAGATAATTTTTAACAATGGGTTAAAGTTTTACACTTTTTTCTTTTCTTTTCTTTTTTTTTAAGGATCTGGCATCATGTGCATGAGTAATTTCACCACTCTGGGCCATTTTTTCATTTAGAGAAAGGGGGACTTCCTCTAGTGCCATAGTACTTCTGTGATGACAGGGTTGGAACTTGGGACATACACAGACAAGGCATAGGGCCTACCCGGTGAGCTCTCTTTCCAGCCTTCATTATTACAAAAGGAAAAGTCTGGGGTCCAGGTGGTAGTGCATATGTTACCCTGTGCAAGGACTTGTGTTCAAGCCTGCAGAGCGAAAACCTCAAATGTGGTGAAGCAGGGCTGCAGGTATCTCTTTGTCTCTGTTCCTCTCTACCTCCCCTTTCCTTTCTATTTCTCTCTGTCTCTAGTCAATAACAGTAATAATAATAATAAGTTTGGAGTAGGGCACCAAAGTAAAAACCCTGGGTTGAAGGTGAGGGCTGGGGGGAGGATGGGATGGGACACAGTTTTTTGGTGTTGGGAATGGTGTTTATGTACACTCCTTCCTATTAATTTGTAGTCATATAAATCACTAATTAATATGAGAGGGGAAAATTGATTGAATGTCTGAAATTTTTTAAAGCACAGACTGAGTCTTTTTAATACATAGGCTGAGTCTTTGATATGTTGACTCTCTTAAAAGCTTAGACCAGGGAGAACAGAAGCAACCGGTGGCACAGCTATATAAAAATAATGTCAAAGGACATAAATTATGGTGATGTTGTGTATGATACAACAAATTCTAACAAAGGAATATTCCAAAATTAACCCAATTGCTAAATAATGTTATTATAACAGCTATCTATTGTCTTCTGAATCCCTAAGACAGCAGGAACCTCCTGCTTCCTCTTTAGAGACTATATTTCCCCAGTCCTGGAACCTCTAGGTTGGGTCTCACTTTCTGATTCTTCTCTCAGTTCATACCAAATGATATTGCATCCGCTGATCCCAATGCAATAAGTACCACCTCAGCATGCTTCACTTCAGAATGTGTCCAGACATGTCAGGCATGGAATGTCAACCCTTCACCCTCATTACTCAGGTGAGACCTTTCCTTTCATAGTATTCTCTAATTCCATTCCAGGTGGTTCACGTCCTAAGAAAATCCCAAAACCTAGATATAGACGAGGTCCCATGAGATACAGCATATGTTCACATGTATCCATAAATTAGGGCAAAATATATACCTGAAAGCAAAAATACACAGTAGTCCATAGTGAGTCAGTATAAAGTTCATAATGAAATAGTGTCTACTTAGATACCCTTCTCACCTACTTCCTATTACAGTTCTCTCACTCACTCTAAAGCTAACCTTATCAAAGCAAGGATAGCAAAAGCCAAATAGGGACAAGAGACTAGCATTCTTTAATGATGACTCTTTAGTCACTATCAGGCTACCCCATCATCTGGGGCTCTATTCAGGGAGTCCTGAGGTTCCCAAACAGACAGGATGGGCCTAGACCTTGAATAAATCCCTCTCTCCATTGTTATCAGTCATCTCTATCAGGAACAACAAAATAGACCCCTTTGTGGGCCCCCATAGGACCTTGCCCTCAACTTGGATCAACAACGGTAGAGAATGTTCCATCCTCTGAATGGAGGATGGACAACATACTCTATGCTACACCTGAGGAAGGTGGGTAGATATTGGGGCAGCTTGGAATGTTCCTACTCATGACCACAAAATGTGAGCTCAGATCTATAGGGATGCAGAGGTCACATAGGCTCCTAAGCTGAATATGGGCCCTAGACCAAATCAAATTGATGGGGTTTACAGTCAACAATATTTATACCCCTTTCTCATATTAGAGAGCTACTCTCTTCCCTGATCCAACTTTCTGTTCCTTTTCCAGCCATGACATCATCTCCCCAGACAATAACTTAGATCTACCTGCATATCAGATCTTAGGCTCAGGGGAAAAAAACAAAAACAAAACAAAACTAGTATAGTCACAGGCCCTTTAGAATATAACTAAAATATGACTACTAGCTATCTACAAAATGGAGATCCCCCCAACTCTTCATCTGCACTATTCCAGCATTTAGGTCCATTATTGGTCAGCAATTTGTTTGGCTTTGCCTGTTAATTCTCTTTTCAGCCACCAGGTTCCAGATGCTAGCATAATGCCGACCAGACTTCCATGGACAGACAACCCCACCAATACCAGAGCCCTTCCCCACTAGGGAAAGAGAGAGGCAGGCTGGGAGTATGGTTTGACCTGTCAGCGCCCATGTTCAGCGGGGAAGCAATTACAGAAGCCACATCTTCAACTTTCTGCATCCCACAATGACCTTGGGTCCATACTCCCAGAGGGTTAAAGAATAAGAAAGCTATCAGGGGAGAGGATGGGATACAGAGGTCTGGTGGTGGGAATTGTATGGAGTTGTACCCCTCTTCTCTTATGGTTTAGTCAATGTTTCCTTTTTATAAATAAAAAATTAAAGTAATAAGAAGAAGACTTGGAAGTTGGGCAGTAGTACAGCAGGTTAAGTGCACATGGCAGGAAGCGCAAGGACTGGCATAAGAATCCTGGTTTGAGCCCCAGCTCCCCACCTGCAGGGGAGTTGCTTCACAGGCAGTGAAGCAGGTCTGCAGGTGTCTATCTTTCTCTCCCCCCTGTCTTCCCCTCCTCTCTCAATTTCTCTCTTTCCTATCTAACAATGACATCAACAATACTAATAACTACAACAATAATAAAAAACAACAAGGGCAACAAAAGGGAAAATAAATAAATAAATATAAAAATTTTTTTAAAAAAGAAGGCTCATAGAGGTGGCTGATCGTGATGATTGTATAACATTTAATACCACTAAACTTCATTTTATAAAAGGATAAGATAGTGATTTTTAGTGATATGCATTTTACCACATCTTTTTAGAATTTTCAGAGAAGCAATATTTATAATGGACTTTAACAGGTAATCACCTAAATACTCATCAAGTACAGAGTGAATAAGTTGTTGCATGTTCACACAGTATAATACTTAAAGCATATGAACAAATTACTGCCACACATAAAAATATGCTTGTTGAAAGAAGCCAGAGATGAAAGAACAAGTGTTGTACAATTTCATTTAGATAAAGTATAAGAATAGGTTAAAAAAAAGAATAAGTTGCATTCTTCTAAGACAAAAACTGGTGATGAAACCCTGATTTGAGGTTGGGGAGGGTGGTGGGAAGGTTAGTGTCTGGAGAGAGTGCAAGGGGCTTTGGGACACTGGTAGTGCTCTGCTTGGGGTGACAGAGTGCTTGGCATGAAAATCCATTGGGCTACTTTACTGATGATTGTACATTTTGTAATATATAATGTATGTCAGTAAAAAGTTTAAGCAAGAAGAGAACTTAAAATGTGTTTTAATATGACTTTTATTTTTACTGATGTGGAATTTCAGGCTGGGGAAGGTTAAATGGCATACCCATTATCATCTAAACCTCAGAAACATGACTGGTTATTTCCCTGGGAGAGCTCACAAGGGTTTCAGCTTGTGTAGTTTTTCAGGGCAGAGTAGGAATGAGTAGTGGAACTAATACAGAGGAAGTGGATTTCTGAAGAGTAATGTACAGTACAGTGCATCTGGGTGACAAGTCTAGCAGATGGAGACTTGTCTCAAGTGGCCACCCCCAGGGCTCTGTTCTGGCTCCTACGCTATTTAATATTTACATCAATGACCTTCCAGAAACTTCTTCAAGGAAGTTCATCTACGCCGATGACATCTGCTGTGCAACTCAGGCATCCAAGTTCGACATCCTCGAGGAAACACTCATGAAAGACATGTCTCTGATATTTGATTACTGTAAAAAATGGCGACTAATCCCTAGCACTGCAAAAACGGTATCATCTGTTTTCCATCTACACCATGCCTCGGCCTCGCGTGAGCTTAATGTGCAGCTTGGCGATACGAGAATCCAGCATGAAGCCCAGGCAGTCTATCTTGGTGTTACTCTCGATCGCACTCTGTCATTTCACAAACATCTCATAAAAACTGCAGCAAAGGTGGGCACGAGGAATAATATCATTGCAAGACTGGCCAGCTCCTCATGGGGCGCGAGCGCTTCCACACTACGATCATCATCTCTGGCATTATGCTATTCCACTGCAGAATACTGTGCCCCAGTATGGTTCCATAGCCCCCATGTCCACTTGGTCGATTCCAAATTATATTCCTCCATGAGGATAATTTCTGGAACCATCCGTTCCACCCGGTTCCATGGCTGCCAGTTCTTAGCAACATCGCCCCACCAGATATTCGTCGGGATGCGGCATCATCTAAGTTCATTTCCCACGTCTACGCTCGACTGGACCTGCCAATATACGCGGATATCTTCGCCCACCCTGTCCAACGCTTGACATCTCGTCACCCAATCTGGTCCCCTACGCCTACACTGAACTTCTCTGTTCCAGACTCTTGGAAACAGAGTTGGCAGTCAGCTGAGGTAAAGAACAAACACCTCATCGCAGACCCCTGCAAGCAGTCAACCCGGCTTTGACCTAGCACGTTATGGTTGGGCTCTCCTCAATCGCTATCGAACAGGCCATGGCCGGTGCGCCGCTATGTTCCATCGCTGGGGAGCCAGAGACGACCCAAATTGCCCCTGAGGCTACAGACTATGACCCACATAGTCAACGACTGCCACCTCTCCAGATTCAAAGGAGGTCTCGAAACTTTACATCAGGCTCAACCTGACGCTGTTGACTGGCTACGGAAGAAGGGCAAACGCTAGAAGAAGAAGAATGTACAGTACTTGGTCTAGAGTTTGGCACACAGCAGAGACTTAATAATTGCCTCTTTAGTCTGAACACACATCCCCTTTGCCAGGACTGGAGAGAATGCCGGTGACTCTGGAGTAAATATTGCTAACTCAAGGACAGTGAGGAGGCTAGAGCCTCAGAGTGGTGCCAAAGTCCCTGGTCCACCAGGGTACAAGTCTTCTTTGTGAGTGAGTGCAGAGTTTGATTTAGGTGTAAATTCCTTGCTCTTTATAGGACAAGTGAGTTGTTGAGATGCTGGGCCAGAAGGTGGACTAGAGACTCAGTGTAGGAAGGGTTATTCCTCATAGTGCTGTGTCCAAAGCAGGGTCTAGAGGAGGGGAGAGGAGAGAGAAACATTCTTGCTAGTCACTTCCTTCACATGAGCCAGCAGCTATCAGTGTGGAAGGGCGGGGTATAAGCAAGGATTCCCTCATAGAAGCATGAGGAGCCTGTGCTCTGACCTCCTCAGCACTTTTAGAAACCTGTGTTTCTGGGCTGTGAAGACAATGTTTCTTTTTCTTTTTTTTTTTTAATTTTTATTTATAAAAAGGAAACACTGACAAAAAATTGGATAAGAGGGGTACAACTCCACACAATTCCCACCACCAGAACTCCGGGTCCCATTCCCTCCCCTGATAGCTTTCCTATTTTTAACCCTCTGGAAATATGGACCCAGGGTCATTATGGGGTTCAGATGGTGGAAGGTCTGGCTTCTGTAATTGCTTCCCCACTGAACATGGGCATTGACAGGTCGATCCATACTCCCAGCCTGTCTCTCTCTTTTCCCTAGTGGGGAGGGGCTCTGGGAAAGTGAGGCTCCAAGACACATTGGTGGGGTCGTCTGCCCAGGGAAATCTGGTTGGCATCATATTAGCATCCGGAACCTGGTGGCTGAAAAGAACAGCACAATAGACCTCTTTGTGGGCCCCCATAGGATCTTGCACTCAATGTGGATCAACAATGGTAGAAAATGTTCCATCCTCTGAAGGGAGGCTGGACAACATACTCTATGCTACACCTGAGGAAGATGGGTTCTGATATTGGGGCAGCTTGGAACGGTCTTACTCATGACCACAGAATGTGAGCTCAGATCTACAGTGATGCAGAGGTCACATAGGCTGCTAAGTTGAATATGAGCCCCAGATCAGATCAAATTGATGGGGTTTACAGTCAACAATATTTATATACCTTGCCCGTATTTGGGAGCTACTCTCTTCCCTGATCCAACTTCTGGTCCTTTTTCCAGCCATGACATCATCTCCCCAGACAATAACTTGGATCCACCTGCATATCAGATGTCAGGTTCAGAAAAAAAAAAAAAAAATTAGTATAGTCATGGGCTCTTTGGAATCTAACTAAAATAGGCCTATTAACTATCTACTAAACGGAGACCCCCCCCCCAACTCTTCATATGCACTATTCCAGCCTTTATGTTCATGATTAGTCAACAATTTGTTTGGCTCTATAAGTTAACTCTTTTTTCAACCACCAGATTCCAGATGCTAAGATAATGCCAACCAGACTTCCTGGACTTCCCTGGACAAACGACCCCACCAATGTGTCCTTGGAGCTCCGCTTTCCCAGAGCCCAGCCCCACTAGGGAAAGAGAGAGGCAGGCTGGGAGTATGGATCGACCAGTCAATGCCCATCTTCAGCAGGGAAGCAATTACAGAAGCCAGACCTTCCACCTTCTGCACCCTATAATGACCCTGGGTCAATAGTCCCAGAAGAATAAAGAATAGGAAAGCTATCAGGGGAGCGGATGGGATACAGAGTTCTGATGGTGGGAACTGTATGGTGTTGTACTCCTCTTATCCTGTGTTTTTTGTCAGTGTTTCCTTTTTATAAATATATATATTTTTTAATTTCACTGTAAAAAAAAAAACCTAGTATAGACATGGGCCCTTTGGAATATAACTAAAATAGGCCTACTAAATATCTACAAAACGTAGACACCCCAACTCTTCAGAACTATTCCAACGTTTCTTTTACCCTGCCACACAGCAAAGGTTTTCTTTGGATGTGTCCTTTTACCAGTCATGGATTTCACATCATGACAGCGACACCTAGTGGCCATGTAAGGAATTCCCCCCCCCCCCATTGGCTCTGGAGTGAGAGGAATAGGAGGAGTTCTGCAAGTTTCAACCCAGTGATTTACAAAAGAAATTCCAGGAGTCCTTCACCCCTACGCTGCAAGTTCTGTACAACTCAGCCTTAATCACATCCTGTCCCCAGCTGCCCTCTGCTTTGTGTATAATTTTAAATGATTTGCCCTCCCAGTTGGACAAAGTTTTTGAAGCCGAGGCTGTTAGAATCACGTCTTTGAGTTGGATGGGGGGTTAGGGTTCTCTAATCTGATCTTTGAACAGGGAGATTAGGGAGTCCTCACCTTCCAAAGTACTTTGCTTTTCTGTCTAATGCTTTCCATGGTACTGTGCTATTTCTTTGGGATACAATGCTCACACAAAGTAGGTGCCTGACAGTAAGTGCTCCAAAGATACTGTCTGACTGATAAGTCATTGCCTTCAGACTGAGTTTGCAACCGTCGGTTGGACCATCCTATTTCTGTGCCTTGTGAAGTTCTGATTAGGTAAAATGGTTGTAACAAGCCGTTTTCCTTTTCATGTATAAGGCGCACCTTGTGGACTCAAAGGAATAGGACTTTTCTGACTACTTGGTTACTACTTCAGTGCTTCTCAAATTTTCCGGTGTATCAAAACATCATGAGGGTCTTGTTGAAATGTACATACCAGCTCAGGAGGGCTGGGATGGGATCTAAAATACTGCATTTCTGTTCATTTACCCCAGGGTTATTGCTGGGGCCCAAAGACTGCATGATGAATTCGCCACTCCAACTGGTTATCCCTCCTTCTTTCCCTACCCTTCTTTTTCTTTTTATTTGCTAGGACAGAGAGAAACAGAGAGGGGAAAAGAAGGAGAGAGAGAGAGAGAGAGAGAAGAGAGAGAAAGAGAAAGAGAGAGCCCTGCAGCCCTGCTTCACCATTAGTGAAGCTTCCCCCTGTTGGTGGGGACTGGGCCTTGAAGCCAGGTCCTTGAGCATGGTGCTGTGTGCTCTCAACTAGTGCTCCACTGCCCAACCCCAGATTTTGCATTTCATATGTATGTATGTATTACCTTTGTTGTTTTATTGTTGTAGTTATTATTGCTGTCGTCATTGTTGGATAGGACAGAGAGAAATGGAGAGGGGAGGGGAAGAGAAAAACCTGTTTCATGTGAAGTGACGCCCCTGCAGGTGGGGAGCCGGAGGCTCGAACTGGGATCATTACACCAGTCCACCTGTGTTTAACCTGCTGCGCTACCACTCAACTCCCCAGATTTTGCATTTCCAACAAACTCCTGCGGGGGCACAAAACAACCTTTTAAGGAACACCTTTGGTGCCTTAAACAAGACCATTATGCTTTCTCCCCAGGCCCAGACTTCTCTTTTTAATAATATATTTTAATTTGCACTCTTTAATTATATAGATGTTTATGTATTATGCATAATTTCCTTTTTTTGTGATTCTTTTCATACCACTAAGCACCTAAAAATGTTCATTAAAAATGTTCATTGCCCAGGCTTCCCTGGATTGAAGACCCCACCAATGTGTCCTGGCGCTCAGCTTCCCCAGAGACACACCTTACTAGGGAAAGAGAGAGGCAGACTGGGAGTATGGACCGACCAGTCAACGCCCATGTTCAGCGGGGAAGCAATTACAGAAGCCAGACCTTCTACCTTCTGCAACCCTCAATGACCCTGGGTCCATGCTCCCAGAGGGCTAGAGAATGGGAAAGCTATCATGGGAGGGGGTGGGTTAAGGAGATTGGGTGGTGGGAATTGTGTGGAGTTGTACCCCTCCTACCTTATGGTTTTGTTAGTTAATCCTTTCTTAAATAAAAAAATTTTTTAAAAAAATGTTCATTGTTTTTTTAAAAAGGAAGGAAATGAGGTTTATTGAGCTTCTACTATGTCACCAATATTATGACGTATATGCCCACACATATTAAGTCATTTAATCCTTATGACGTCCCTGCAAGTTATAACATTACCCTATTTTATAGATGAACATATTGAAGCTCAAGGAGGTAGGCTAATTTACATTCAAGACCACCCACCATAGACAGGAGGCTAGATAAATTTGGCAAGATAGCTTATTTTATTCAATTTGATAAGACAGATAAATTGAGAGGGAAGGAAGATTGATAGGGAAAGACACACCTGCAGCACTGCTTTACCACTTAGGAAGATTTTCTCCTGCAGAGAGGGGCCGGGGGCTTGAGCCCAGGTCCTTACTCATGGTAATATGTGCACTTAGCCAGGTGTGCCACTGTCCAGCCCCTTCTCTCTCACTGTACCTCTCTGCCTTGTTCTATCTGAAAAAATCAGTGTAGAGCAGTGAAGCCTGGAGATGATCAAAGTAAAAAAAAAAAAAAGAGGAGGAGGGGGGATAAGAATCTATTTTAAAGGTCTGTTCAGTAGGAATAATTAAAGTGTCTTGCTTATCATAGTTCCATAAAGAGGAACTGGTTATTACTGTAATTTATAAATATATTCCTCTGCCTGAGTAATACTTAACAGAAAGTTGCGGTGGCTTACCTGATTCCTCAAAAACTACTTTACTTTTTTTCAAATATTTATTTATTTATTTTTAAATATTTTATTTATTTATGAGAAAGATGGAGAAAGAACCAGACATCACTCTGGCACATGTGCTGCCGGGGATTGAACTCAGGACCTCATGCTTGAGAGTCCAAAGCTTTACCATTGCGCCGCCTCCCGGACCACTCAAATCTTTATTTATTATTGGATAGAGACCGAGAGAAATTGAGAAAGGAGGGGACAGGAGATAGAAAGGGAAAGAGACAGTAAGATACTTGCAGCTCTTCTCCACCACTTGTGAAGCTTTCCCACTGCTGGTGGGGACCAGGCGCTTGAACCCAGGTCTGTAACCCAGGTCTGTAACCCAGGTCTGTAACCCACGCACTGTAATGTGTGTGCTTAACCAGGTTCGCCACTGCCTGCCCCCCACCCCCAAGCAACGTTTTAAATGTATATATAAAAGTGTATTCTTTGGGGGTAAACTGGATAAATTGAGAACCATAAAGTTTATATAAAAAGCTTCTAAGGATGACTTTCTCAACTTTATAGCTTTGCTGGTGATTCAGCTAACACAGAAACTAATAGTTGGCCAAGCCTCTCAAACTATCCTTTGCTTCAGTCCTGACCCAGCTATGAAGTCAAGTCAAGGCTTTCCACTGGAGGCTTCCAGAATGACTGGATGTTTTTCTTTAGAGAGAACTGGTGGTGGTTGTTGTTGGTGGTGGTGGAGTGTGTATATAAATTTACTGCTTTCTATGAACAAAGCAAAAGAAATTTTGTTGATTCTGGAGAGAAAACTCAGTTATTGAAGGAATTTAAGGTATGGTGCTAATAAGAGTCTACCTACTGGTAGACATTTTTGATAAGAAACAAAGTCACAATGAAGAAAAAATACTGTAGATAAATAATAATAATAATGGTTTCTTCTTCCTAAGAGGAAAAAGACTTTAAAATAAGATGGATATATTTGTTATTTTTTAATGCTTATTGTGCCTAATGGAGATATTTGTTTGGGGAAGCAATTTCCTCTTTCTTATTTTTAAAATGTTTTTATTTTCTTTATTTATAGAGAGGGGCATAGACAGAGACACTTGCAACACTGCTTCACAACTTGCAAAGCTTTCTCTCTGCTGCAGGTGGGGATTGGAGGCATTGTAACATGTGCGCTCAACCAGGTGCACCATCGCTCGACTCTGCAATTTATTTTTTAAATCAAGATATATACATATATATATATATATATCTTACTGACAGCAATTTCCAAATTTATGGACTGTGTTTAACTTGTAAAAAGGAAATAAATAAAGTAAAAATATCATTAACATCACCTGTAGGCTCAGTGCAGTTAAGCACATGACTAAGTTTTCAAACTTCTGAAACTAGGTTTCGAATGTGTTCACAGTAGGTTGTAAAGTGGACGGGAGAAACTAGTTTCCCAAGTTAGGGTATCTAGTCACTATCTACTGGCATTTATGACACTTTGGATTAAAACAATAATCATCCAAGAAGACAAGACTACTGCTGAGTCATCAGTTCATGAACGTTGCAGTAATTACAGTCCCTCAGTTTGCCTATATCATAAAATGGAGTTGTCACCTTGCCTGCCTCTTGAGTGCTTGAAATGTCCAGGGAGATAAATAGTCTTTGAGTGTTTTGAAAATTATAGAATATATTATAAATGCCAGAGAATAATAACAACAACAATAATTGAGAGTATTTAATAACAGGGGTCCTTTAATAATGCTCATCAAGTCTAATAACATTTCTAACCAGTAGGAACAAGACAGAGTGCGTCTCTTGTCTTCTTAATCATTGGTCTGTATCTTGGGAAATGAGTGGTGGTGGGGATTGGCTCCTTGTAACTACTGGTTATAGAACCACACAAGGCAGAACCCCCTTAGCAAGGCATAGGATCTTCCCCTGAACAATCCAGCTAAGCCCTGGTTGCCATTTGGAAGGCAAGTGCATGCAGTTGGGGGGGGGGGGGGGGGAGAAAGGACAGAGATGACACAGCTGAACTCCATCACTAGCTGGCTGGGTAAAAAGAAAGAAAGGTTGGTCCGGGAGGTGGCGCAGTGATAAGGCTTTGGACTCTTAAGCATGAGGTCCTGAGTTCCATCCCCGGCTGCACATGTGCCAGAGTGATGTCTGGTTCTTTCTCTCTCCTCCTATCTTTCTCATTAATAAATAAATAAATAAAATATTTTTTAAAAGAAGAAGGAAAGGGTATTTGCCTCCAGACATGTGTGAGCACGATGGTCTGGCCCTGAGCCGGTGTGGGCACCCAGTCCCGCCACACGATGGCGACAACCCAGCTGGAGACGTCTGCCTGCCCGCGGTGGCCTCGAAGCTTTCCAGGCCGGGAAGGGTTTCCTCGCTCAGACACAAAGAAGGGATCTTGAGAGCAGGGAAATAATCAGTTGCATTCTGAGTGAGGATCCCGAACCTCAGCCAAAGACAAAGGCTGCCGGAGAAAGAGAAGGGGTAGTTACTTTCCTAGTCCCCGCCCCCGTGAGTTTCAGTTTCTCAGAGCTGCAATTCTTAGGGGGATGATTTTGGGCAAAAACACAGAAGAAATTCCAGTTTTGACTCCTCCTCCCACCCCCGCAACCCCGAGGCGGAGTGTCCAGACCAGCGACATTCCCGGGATTCCAGCAGGGGGAGCGGGCGCGGCCCGGGCGGAGCTCAAGAGTCAGCCCTGAACTCCCAGGACCCAGGGGGCGGGGCGCGCGGCTCGGATCCGAGCTGGTTTGGGTCTCAGGGGCCCGGTGTGCAGCTCAGGCTCCGCCAGCCGGGTGGGGCCTCCTGGTATGCTCTGAGATCCGCTCTCAGCAGCAGCCACGAAGCTTCGCAGTCTCCTCTCGGTCTGAGCACTGCGCCTGGGAACAGGTCTGCAGGCCTTCCGGGGCGTGGGGAGCGGGGGTGCTCTTTGTTTTCTTTTCTTTTGTTTCGTTTTGAATGGAAGGAAGCGCCACACCCGCGTTTGTCTCAGACTGAAGTTAATTTGCTTTAAAACCCCAGAGTTACTTGGAAGCACACAGATTCCCAGTCTCCCAAGTCACAGAGGAGGTTGCAGGCGCTGTTGGAGGAACCCTGCCCCCCCCCCTCTCCCCGCGCCGGACTGCAGAGCCCAGGTCCTCCGCAGCCTGGCCTCTCCTGGACTTGTCCGCCCTTTGCTTCTGAAACCCAGGCTTTGGCCAGAACTGATCCACTGGGAGGAAAGCGAAGAACTGACCTCGGCCACTTCTCTGCCCACTGCCTTTTGGGGGAAGGGTAACTGTTAACTGAAACCCTACAAATGAACCCCAAAAGATTAATTAATTAAGCCTCACACACCATTATGTCCGTTATAAAGATGAGGAAACCGAGGTTTCTAGAGCTTCTGAGTAATATGCCCATAGCCATGCAACTCTTCCTAGTGGGGTGGATATTTGAATCCTGATTTACACTTCTCCAAAGTTAGCAGGTTGCACTACCTTCTTAGGTAGCGTTTTCAGCTGTATTGAAGGATAACTGGGTCAAAAATAAACAGATAGGGGCTGGGTAGTGGCGCACCTGCAGGTGGGAACCTGGGGCTCAGAAAGGAACTTTTTAAAAAATAGGTCTTTATATAGTATAAAATGGAACAGCCAGAGGAGAGAGGTGGGAGGGAGTCTGGGTTCCATGAGGTGGGTGTCTGTACAACAGGGTGTGTTGGGTGTGTGTGGAGGGTGTGTATGTGTCTGGAGGTGGTGGTGTAGTAGCAGGTCTCAGCCGAAGACATGATGGGGTGAAGGGTAGAGATGAGGTGCATAGATCCTGGGGGTGAAAGTTCAACCCCCCCTTTCCCCACCTGCAGGGGGAAAGTTTTGCAAGTGGTGAAGCAGGGCTGTAGGTGTCTCTCTGTCTTTCTTCCTATCTCCCACTTACCTCTCAATTTCTGGCTGTCTATCCAATATTAAAGATAATAAAACAATAAGAAATAAAAAGTGAGAGAGTTGGGGAGTGAGCTATGACCACAGCTTGGGAGGTTCCAGATGTAGTGGCAATCCCATGTGGTACCATGGACTGAACCCTAGGCACATGCCTAAGCAAACAATCTCTCAACCCCATACATGCCTTCCTGTTGGCTTGCTGTCTTTGTGGGCTTCAGCCCAACTTTAATAAGGTTCTGGCCTCCAGTTGCTTTCAACACAACCAGTTCTGCATCATCATGTGCCCTGTAATATGTCAGCAGGCACAAAGGGAGCCATCCCTACTCTTGCTTTATTTTATTTTATTTTATTTTATTTTATTTTATTTTATTTACCAGAGCTCTGCTCAGCTCTGGCATATGGTGGAGCCTGAGACCTTGCAGCCTCAGGCAAGAGAGTCTCTTTGCATCTCTCCAACCAGTCTATTCTTACTCTTTAGTTAAAGCCCCAATTCTGTGGACTTCTTGCTTTTTTAATATTTTGTATTCATTTATTATTGGATAGAGACAAAGAAATTGAGAGGGGAGCGGGAGCTAGAAAGGGAGAGAGACAGAGAGACATCTGCAGCCCTGTTTCACCAATCAAGAAGCTTTCCCCTTGCAGGTGGGGACCAGGGTCTTGAACCTGGGTCCTTGCACACTGTAACGTGTGCACTTAACCAGGTGTGCCACTGCCTGGCCACCCTGAGCACCTAAATTTTCATACTCAACATTACCCCCTTTATTTCCCAGTCCTGAGGTGGTGACTGTTTTCTCCAACTGTTACCTCAGTACTCCCTTTTTATTCAGTCTTGCAATATCTGTAGCCACTGGTGTGCTAAGATATATTTAACAAGTTCTCCAGGGGGAAAAAAAAAGTAATAAGAAATCTGATTTGTAATCTCCATTATATAAGTCATTTACTATGAATAATTTTAAACTTCCAACACATGAATGAACTTTGTAAGTCCGGGTAGATAGCATAATGGTTATGCAAAGAGACTCTCATGCCTGAGGCTCTGAAGTCCCAGGCTCTGAAGTCCCCCACCACCATAAGCTAGAGTTGGTCAGTACTCTGCTAAAAGAGAGAGAGGGGGAGGGAGAACTTTATAATTCAAGTGCTTCTAGTACACAAATACTTGCAATCCAAATTCAGCCTTGTTGAATGATCTTTACTTTGGTTTTATCTCTCAATTTCAACTGATAGCATTTAAACTTCTGAGCATAATTATTTTTTACTGAAAAATGGAACTAATATTATTTTTTTCTACCTAACTTAGAATTATTGGGCTATGAAGCAAGGCAAATCAAACCCTGCAAACTAAAATATTGGGATTCATATTTCTATCCAGTTTTTAGACATTTATATTGTAGAAGAATACAGAGCTGGAATGATAAAAATAGGCAGAATATTTTAATAATGATTCACAGGCATATACTAGGTACTTTCAGAACCCTAGGTGACCTCAAACCAGGTGTGGAATCTGGTGACTCAGAATCAGAGAAGTGGTCATGTCAGGAACTGGTTATAAAGTCATATCATGTATGTGTAGAAACTTTGGTTTTCAACAATTCTGGTGTGAGACTATTGTACAAATCAAGAAAGCAGTACAAAACTCAAGTAGACACTATATATCCTTCAACTAAGATCATGTATGTGGGGGTAGGATTGAACTTCTATATATTTTATTAGTTAGTTGCACAAAGCAAATAAAACCTTTATTTTTCCATAACTCATCTAAGTGTCCCCTCAAGCTCTTAATCCACTGAGCAGTGAGAGAAGAAAACAACCTTTAACCTTGCAAATTACCAACTTCTCCATTTGTGCTCCTTAAATAACCTCTTCTGAGGCCTAGAGTTTGCAGAAATGTTCTTCGTTTTTTTCCCAGTTTCTCTTCCATCCCTTTCAAAGATGATGTTTGGGGAAAATGGGTACTTATTTTATTTATTTATTTATTTATTATTTTTAACCAAAGCACTGCTCAGCTCTGGCTGATGGTGGTGCAGAAAAAGGAACCTGGGATTTTGGAGCCTCAGGCATGAGAGTCTCTTTGCATAACCATTCTGCAATATATGCCCACCCATATGGGTTCAGACAAGAAGGAAAGCCTACATCCTTGGAAATTTCTGGTCTCTCTCCTTCCTCCTCCTCCTCCTCCTCCTTTTCCTCCTCTTTCTTCATGAGAGAAAGGAAGGAAGAAAAGCAGAATATCACTCTAGCACATAGAGATTGAATTTAGGCCCTCATCCTGACAGTCTAACACTTAATCCGTTGAACCACCTCTCTGTCTTCTGTCCATCTCTGTCTCTCTGCATCTCCATATCTCTTCTAATCCTACATGAACCTATTCAGAATGAACAATTATCACCATAGTTCCTATTTGGAAGACACCATCCCTTATGGTTAAATGACTGAAGGGACATCTCTACAATATGAAAGAAGCTCTGATCTGGGTTGGGAAGGGATTCTTCATAAAACTATGAAATGTGGTTACAGAGATGAAAATACATTGGTTTCCCACCTGGGGTGGGGGAAGCTTCATGAGCAGTGGAACAGGGTTGCCGGTATCTCTGTCTCCCTCTCTATTCCCCCCCTTGATTTTTCTCTGTCCTATGATATATATGAAAAATAAAATAAAAGCAAGTTATATTTTAAAAAAGAAAATACATTGGTTTAATACTTACAAAATATTAGCTCCATACTATAGTTATATATTTCATTGCAACAATGGGAAAAAAGAGAATATAGTAACTTCTAACCAATATTCTACCAATAATAAAATGTATTTTTAAATAAAGATTGAAATAAAAAGTGACCAAACTATCTCTTCGATTCCAAAAATACTGTATTCTAGGAGCCGGGCGGTAGCACAGTGTGTTAAGCACACGTGGCGCAAAACGCAAGGACAGACTTAAGGATCCCAGTTTGACTCCCCCCAACTCCCTACCTGCAGAGAAATCCCTTCACAGGCAGTGAAGCAGGTCTGTCTATCTTTCTCTCCCTGTCTCTGTCTTCCCATCTTCTCTCGATTTCTCTCTGTCCTATCCAACAACGACGACAGCAATAACAATAATAAGCAAAAAAGGGAAAAAAATAGTCTCCAGGGGCAGTGGATTCGTAGTGCAGGCACCAAGCCCCAACAATAACCCTGGAGGCAAAACAAAACAAAACAAAACAAAACAACTTTGTATTCTAAAGGAGACACCTGGTAGAACACACACATTACCATGCACAGGGACACTAGTTGAAGCCCCTGGTCCCCACCTGCAGGGGGAAAGCTTCACAAGTAGTGAACCAGGGCTTCAGGTGTCTCTCTGTCTCTTTCCTACTCTCTATCTCCCTTCCATCTCAATTTCTCTCTGTCTCTATCCAATAAAAAAGTACATTAAAAAATAAGAAATTGTACCCATTATCTTGTAAATTATTCTTTCCTTAGTAAAACAGTAAATAAATAAAACAAATATTTTTAAAATGAAAGAGAAACTATGGCAGTTATTAGAGGGAAAGGAGAAGAAAGGGACTAAGTAGAGGAACACAGAAACTTTGACAGTGCACACCAATATATGTGTGTGAAGTTCTTATATTCTGTAAGCCATTGTTAAATCAATAGTAATAAAAGTGTTTAGCATTAGAAAGAATGGGAATAGATGGGAAATTCTTCAAACTATTGAGTCTATGTACAGTAAACCTACAGCTAACATCATGCTCAATGGTGAGAAACCAAAAGCTTTCTCCACAAGGTACCATCAGATTTCCCTAAAGGAATAGATTAAAAGCTGCAAAAATTTATCTGGAACTACAAAGTCCCTAGAAGTGCCAAAACAATCTTAGGAAAAAAAAAAAAGAACAAGACTAGAAGCATCATATTTCCTTACCTCAAATTACTGTATACCAAAATTGCTTGGTACTGGAACCAAAGTAGACACACAGACCAGTGTAACAGAACTGAAAACTCAGAAATAAAACCTCACACCTATGGACAACTCCAAGTGGATCTAAGACAAGAACCGTAGACTAGAAACTGTCAGTATGGAATACTACTCAGCTGTTAAAAATGATGAAGCCATCTCCTTTAAGAGAAGGACAAGTACCAAATTATTCCACTTATAAGTGGGACATAATTAATAGGGACAGAGAACACAAAAATAAACTTGGACTGGGCATGGTGTACTGCATCAAAGAAAATAACTCTGGGGGCAGAGCCAAGATGGCAGCATGGAAACAACAGCTGGAGTGAGCTCTTCAAGGAAGCTGCTTTAAACCTCGGAATTTTGGCCTCTAGGTTCCAGATGCTACCATGATGCCAACCTGACTTCCCTGGACAGATGGCCCCACCAATGTGTCCTGGAGCCCTGCCTCCCCAGACCCCTGCCCCATTAGGGAAAAAGAGAGACAGGCTGGGAGTATGGATTAACCTGCCAATGCCTATGGTTCAATGAGGAAGCAATTACAGAAGCCAGACTTTCCACCTTCTGCACCCCATAATGACTCCTGGCCTATACTCCCAGAGGGATAAAGAATAGGAAAGCTTTCGAGGGAGGGGTGGGATACAGAATTTTCTGGTGGTGGGAATTGTATGAAATTGTACCCCTCTTATCCTATGGTCATGTCAATATTTTCACTTTATGAATAAAAAAATAAAAAATAAACTGGGGAAGAAGGGTAGAGGGAGAGGCTGAAGAGAGCCTTGGAGTACTGGTATATGATGGTGTAAAAAGACCTATGTTCTGAGTGAGAGCGTTCTGCAGAAAACTTTCACAGGGAGATGAGAAATTGTACCCATGTGTCAATGACCATTAACAAACCCCTTCCCAATAAAAATGATTTTTAAAAAAGTGTTTGTTATGTATTTGTATTTTTTTTTTGAGGTGGGGCCTCGAACATTTGTGAGTGCACTGTACCCAGTCTGTTTTATCATTCAGACATTAAGGTAGAGAGACAAAGAAATAGGAAGAGACATCATAGTACTGAAGAGTTACCCCTGGTGCCATGGCATCTCTCAGTTGGTGCTGGGATTAGAGCCTGAATAATACAAATGGCAAGGCAAACACCCCGTCATGTGAGCTGTTCTGCCAGCACTGCCCCCTTAATTTTTATAGTTGAAAACAAATAATAAAAAAAAAAAAAGACTTGGTTACTCTCCTGTCTAAAGTTGTTTGCCTGTTTTTTTTTTTTTTTTTTTTGCCAGAATACTGCTTAGTTATGACACTTATAGTGGTACCAGAGATTGAATCTAGGACCTTGGAGTCTCAGATCTGAAAGTCCTTTTGCATAACCACTATGTTATTTCCTCAGCCCATATGTATATTTATTCTAAGACAAACACACGGGTAAAAATGCTGGCAGTTTTGGCTGTTAAACAAATGACTTTACAGTACACCTCATCTTAGTCTGTATTTTCTACCTTCTTCTTTCCTTAGAACTCAGTGTTCTATCTCCTACAGAGGGGGAATGTGCAGTATTTGTAGTAATTGACCTCAAGAACTTAATAAGCTACCACTATCCAAAGATGTGGTCATTAATTACCACAGAATTCCAGTTTTTCCTCAAATCATATTCCTCAAATTCATTAGGGGGAAGTAGGAAAGTATATGTTAAAATATTTTTTAAAAGTCTAATATTAAAATATTAAATATTAAATATTAAAATATAAAAGTCATTTATTTAAAAATTCACCCCTGGGGGCAAAGTATGAAGTAAAATTATGAAGAAAAGAAGGAAGAATATGTTGTTCACAGCTGAGCGAGATTCTTCACTCTAGTCTGTTCTATTCTATTCTCAGTTAGCAACACTAGCATCAACCAAGAAGCTAAAGGTGCTAACCTTGGCCCCACCTCAAGCCCATTGAGTACGAAACTCCAGGGAATGGAACATAGCAAGTTGTCATTGGGCAAAAACCAAAGAGTCTGAACATTGAGTTCCATGCTAATTGTAAAGAGCCTTTTACATGTCCACTGGCAATGGATGAGAACTCCAGCTGCCTCCCACCCTCATCAACACAATATTTACCCAAATGAGCTGAACATGTAAGTTCACACAAAAGCCTGTACACAATTACTGTGTCATCAAGACACGGAAGCAGCCAAGATGTTCTTCAGTATATGAATGGGTAAACTGTAATACATCCACACACTGAAATATTATTCAGTGATTTAAAAAAAAAAGAAATGAGTTATTGGCATTTCTCCAAAGATAAATAAATGGTCAACATAAAAAGAGGCTCAATGTCACCAGTTTTCATGGAAATGTAAATCACACTCCAAGGAAATACCCATTGGGATAATTATTATGAAAAATATCATTGACAACAATAACTATATAGAAAGTAACAAATATTGGTGAGGATGTAGGGAAATTGGAGTCCTTTTATACTGTTGGTGAGAATGTAAACAGTGTGACTGCTCTAAACAGCAGTATGGAATATATGTGGCCCTAGGCCAGATCAGTGGGGTTAACAGTTGTGTTTATAAATGGTATTTATATACTTTCCTTCTATTTGGGAGCTACTCTCTGCCCTAATCCAGCTTTCTAGTCCTATTCTAAACTCTGACACCATCTTCTCAGACAATATTTTTAGTTCACTTGCATGTTAGCTATCAGGCTCAGGCAAAAATTCCTAAAGTCAATACCACATGGAACATACCTAAAATAGACTTCCTAGCTTCTTTCCACACAAAGACTCCTGGTTTCATTTGCTCTATTCCTACCTTTGTGCTCCTGTTTATTGAACAATTTGCCTTATGTATTACCTCCTTTCAGCCACCATGTTGCAGACACTACCATGACACCATCCTGACTTCCCTGGGCAAATGACCTCACCAACATGTCCTGGAACCTCACCTCTCCAGAGCCCTACCCCACTTGGGAAAGACAGAAACAGGCTGGGGTATGGATCCACCTGCCAACACCCATGTCCAGCAGAGAAGCAATTAGAGAAAACAGACCTTCTACCTTCTGCACTCCAGAAAGAATTTTTGTCCATGCGTCCAGAGGGATAATGAATAGGGAAGCTTCTAATGGGTGGGATGGGATGTGGAACTCTAGTGGTGGGAACTACATGGAATTGTACCCCTATTATCTTACAATCTTGTTAATCACCAGTAAAAAATTAAAAATATATATGTTCTTCCTAACACTTTACCAAGTAAAGATGCAATAGCAATAGCTCTGTATTTATAAATACAAAATAAGTATTTCATCGCGTGTCATTATCCTAGATGTCCATTCTACAGATGGAGTGTCAATATTGCCTACAAATTGGGTCAAATATGTTATTTCCATCTTTAGGAAACCATTTTGTTATTAGAGAAGATTAAGGAAAATACTACTTTGTGAACCACATAGAAATTCACTGAAATGTGCAAAATAAAATATTTTATACCAAAAAAAAATAAAAAGGCTTAACCCAAGTGTCCATTGACAGAAATATGTATAAGCAAAATGTAATATATATATATACAATGGATTATTATTAAGCTTTAAAAGGAAAAAGTTTCTGACACATGTTACAATAAGGATGAATTTTGAGGATATTATGATAAGTCACAAAAGACAAACACTAGAATTCTACTTGTATTATGAGGGACTCAAATTGATCAAATTCATAGAGGTCAAACATAAGTAGTTGACAGTGACTGGGGAAAAAGATAAAGAGAAGTTGGGTACAGAGTTTAGGTTTTGCAAAATGAAAACAGTTATAGAGATAGATTTCACACCTTCATGAATGGAATTAATGCTACTGAATTTGTATGAGGCACTCAAAAATGGGTAGGTTAGTATATGTTATGTGTAACTAAACACAGTTTTAAAAGTTAACAGCAATAGTCAAAGTGGCACAAACAAATTAGGGATCACATTAAGGATGAAGAGCTTATGAATTTTGCTCAAGAAATGAAGTATATTCTGTAATAAAGGAAAGTAATAAGAATATCTGTGTTGGAGCCAGGGGGATGACTTACTTAGCAGCAGAATGTGAGTCTTGGAGTTAGATCCCCAGCACTGCCTGTGTGAGAGTGATGTGGTGTTCTGATCTGTATTACACTCCTCATAAAAGAAACAAATATTTTAAATTAATTAATTAATTAACTAACTAATAAAAACATATATCCTAGGAAGAGGAAATGAATTCCCTATTTCTAGCATAATTTCTTAGGATTTACCTGTTCTTCTGTGTTAATTTTTGATAGTTTGTGAGTGAGCTGTGATACTCAGTTGATCTAAAACATAACCCAAACAGCAAATCTACCTGTAAACTTGAAAGACAGAGGAGGGCAAAGGATGCAAATAGAAGGAATAGCTACAACATGTCACATCTACTCCCTCCTCATAAAGAAACCAGAATATATCCAAATGAATATTGTCCTTTTAAAAAGTGAATCTTCGGGAGTCAGGCGGTAATGCAGCAGGTTAAGCGCAGGTGGTGCAAAGTGCAAGGACTAGCATAAGGATCCCAGTTTGTGCCCGCAGCTCCCCACCTGCAGGGGAGTCGCTTTACAAGTGGTGAAGCAGGTCTGCAGGTGTCTATCTTTCCCTCTCTGTCTTCCCCATCTCTCTTGATTTCTCTCTGTTCTAACAACGATAACAACAATAGTAACTACAAAAAAAAAAAGGACAACAAAAGGGAATTAATAAATATATTTTTTAAAGTGAATCTTCGATTTTGCATTTGTCACTGATTTCAAAAGTTATGGAACACCATCTCTGTGTCCAACATATGTGAAAATTTTTTTGTAAAATTTATTTTTGGGGAGACTTCCGGAGGAGGAGCTACGAGCAGCAGCAGATCTGTTTCTCTCCTCTCCTCTCCTCTCCCGGATCAGCTAGGAATACCAAAGGAGACCACCTGGGACTGAAACAAGACAGGACTAGAACAACTACAGGAACCCACCAAATCACCAGTGAGTGCAAACACACGTGGCTGGTGACAGAGAGGAGCCTAGGGAGAGACTAAGTGGCTGGTAACAGTCCGACTGTCTATCAGTTGAGACAATATCTCCAGTCTGTTCCACCAACAAGGGGACAGATGAAGGGAGGAGAGGACTCCCCGAGACTCACCAAGTGCAACTCTGAGTCTCCATTGCTACTGCCCTCAAAATCTGGAGCAGCGGCAGGGAGGGACACCGGGGGACAGAGATCTAACCAGTAAATTCAGGAGAAGATCTATACCTCGGTGGCATAGCTGTGGAGCTGTGAAAGTCTCTTTGCATAATCACTGGACTATCTTTGCCACACTCTGACTTATCTCTTGGTTAGGAGTCAGTGATTAAGTTAAGAAGCCTACTTATAGTTAGAGGCCCTCAGGCTCCCATAGCCTACAGAGAAGAAAAAAAAAAAGAGGCTTTTAAATTGCTGAGCTCCAACTCAGGGATTAAAATACTATTGAAACAATGTTAACTTCCACCAGTGTGAACCCTTTAATTACCTTACTTAGACACAAGTCAATCCAGGAGATAGTGATCAGTAATATAAAAAGTACTAAGAGAAGGAACTCATACATAATATATAAAATGGTTAAAACAACAAGAAGAAATATTGGAGAAAAGAACCAGGACAAGAGTCCAGCTAAAAGCCACCCAAAGGGTGAAGCACAAAATAGCGAGTTCAACATCCAAACATTAGCTAAGGAAATAATCACAGGAGTGAGTAAAGAGTTTGAAAGAATTGTAACCAGAAATACAGGAACAACAAATGAGACTCTGGAAGAAAACACTAACTATCTCAAGGTTATTAGAGAGCTGAAAGCTGAAATAGCTGAGCTAAGAACACAACCAGCTGAACAAGCTAAAACAGTATCAGAACAGGCTAACAAAATAGATGAACTCCAGAAAACAGTAGAGGGCAGGGAGAATAGAATCAATGAGGACAGAATTAGCAAGATAGAGGATGAATTAGAGACAACTAAAAAAGAAGTAAGAGATCTCAAAAAGAGATTAAGAGATGCTGAAAACAACAACAGAGTACTATGGGATGACTTCAAAAGAAACAATATACGCATTATTGGCTTACCAGAGGAAGAAAGAGAGGGAGAGGAAGAAAGCATTCTTCAGGCCAAGATAGCCAAAAACATCTCTAGTCTAGACAACATCAAAGACATAAAGATTCAAGAAACCCAGAGGGTCCCAAACAGAATTACCCAGACTTAAAGACACCAAGAAATGTCATACTTAGAATGGAAAGGAATAAGGATAAAGAAAGGATCCTGAATTCTGCAAGAGAAAAACAAAGAGTCACCTATAGAAGAAAACCCGTAAGATTAGCAGCAGACTTCTCCACACAAACACTACAGGCCAGAAGAGAATGGCAAGATATCTATCAAGTGCTCAATGAGAAAGGCTTTCAACCAAGAATACTATATCCTGCTGGACTGTCATTCAGACTAGATGGAGGCATCAAAACCTTCTCAGACAAGCAACAATTGAAGGAATCAACTGTCACCAAGCCTGCCCTGAAAGAAGTTCTGAAAGGTCTTCTATAAACAGTCAGAACACCATAAATAGGACATATATCAGAACACTCTAAAACTCTACAAGAATGGCATTTAAAATATCTTCAATCTTTGATATCAATAAATGTCAATGGCCTGAATTCACCGATTAAAAGACACAGAGTAGGAAGATGGATCAGAAAATACAACCCAAAAAAAGAAAATACAACCCAACAATATGCTGTATACAGGAAACCCACCTAACTCAACAAGACAAATACAGACTTAAAGTGAAAGGATAGAAAACTATCATACAAGCCAATGGCCCACAAAAAAGGGCAGGGACAGCGATTCTCATATCTGACACAATAGACTTTAAAATAGATAAGATTAAAAAAGATAGGAATGGACAATACTTAATGCTCAGAGGATCAGTCAATCAAGAGGACTTAACAATTATGAACATCTATGCACCCAATGAGAAGCCATCTAAATACATCAAACGTCTACTGAAAGAGCTACAGCAATATATTAACAGCAACACAGTCATAATAGGGGACTTCAACACCACACTCTCTCAACTTGACAGATCATCCAGGCAGAAAAATCAATAAAGACACTTATGTGTCTAAATGAGCTAAATGAAGAGATAGATAGACTAGAACTATTGGACATTTTGAGAGTCATTCATCCCAAGAAACTGGAATACACATTTTACTCAAGTCCACATGGGTCATTCTCAAGGATAGACCATATGTTAAGCCACAAAGACAGCATCAGAAAATTCAAGAGCATTGAAATCATCCCAAGCATCTTCTCAGACCTGAGTGGAATTAAACTACCACTTAACAATCAACAAAAGATTAGTAATAGTCCCAAAATGTGGAAGCTCAACAGTACACTTCTTAACAACTTCTGGGTCAAAGAGGAAATCAAGGAAGAAATCAAAATGTTTTGAGAGTTCAATGAAAATGAAGACACAAGCTGTCAAAATATTTGGGACACAGCCAAGGCAGTACTGAGAGGGAAGTTCATAGCTATACAAGCACACATTAGGAAACAAGAAAAAGCACAAATAAACAGCCTGATTGCACATCTTAAAGACCTATAAGAAGAAGAACATAGGAACCCTAAAGCAACCAGAAGGAAATAAATCACTAAAGTTAGGGCAGAAATAAATAACATTGAGAATAAGAAAACCATACAAAAGATCAATGAAAGTAAATGCTGGTTCTTCCAAAGAGTGAACAAAATCGACAGACATTTAGCCAGACTCACAAAACAAAAAAGGGAGAAGACCCAAATAAATCGGATAGTAAATGAAAGAGGAGATATCACAATAGACACCACAGAAATACAACATATCATGCGAGCCTTCTATGAACAACTATATGCCATCAAGCTAGAGAACCTGAAAGAAATGGACGATTTCCTAGATACCAACCAACTTTCAAAACTAAGTAAAGAGGAAGTAGATAACATGAACAGGCCCATTACAGCTAATGAAATTGAAACAGTTATCAAAAATCTCCCCAAAAATAAAACTCCTGGAAA
Organism: Erinaceus europaeus; assembly: GCF_950295315.1. Taxonomy (NCBI): domain Eukaryota; kingdom Metazoa; phylum Chordata; class Mammalia; order Eulipotyphla; family Erinaceidae; genus Erinaceus; species Erinaceus europaeus. Next base: position 96,505,124 of record NC_080164.1, on the reverse strand, counting down.
AGATGGTTTTACAAATGAATTCTATAAAACCTTCAAAGAAGAACTAATACCTCTACTTTTAAAAGTCTTCCAGGAAATTGAAGACACTGGAATACTCCTTGCCAGCTTCTATGAAGCTAACATCACTCTGATACCAAAAGCAGACAGGGACACAACCAAAAAAGAAAACTACAGACCAATATCTCTGATGAACATAGATGCGAAAATATTGAACAAAATTCTAGCCAACCGGATACAGCAGTATATTAAAATGATTGTTCATCATGACCAAGTGGGGTTTATCCCAGGCATGCAAGGTTGGTTTAATATACATAAATCAATCAATGTTATCCACCACATCAACAAAAGCAAGACCAAAAACCACATGGTCATATCAATAGATGCAGAGAAAACCTTTGACAAAGACCAACATCCCTTTATGATTAAAACAATAAAAAAAATGGGAATAAAAATTTAAATAAATAAATAAAATAATAAAAAAAAAATTCCTGAAGATAGTGGAGTCTATATATAGCAAACCTACAGCCAACATCATACTCAATGGTGAAAAACTGGAAGCATTTCCCCTCAGATCAAGTACTAGACAGGGCTACCCACTATCACCATTATTAGTAAACATAGTGTTGGAAGTTCTTGCCATAGCAATCAGGCAGGAGCAAGGAATTAAAGGGATACAGACTGGAAGACAAGAAGTCAAACTCTCCTTATTTGCAGATGACATGTTAGTATACATGGAAAAACCTAAGGAATCCAGCAAGAAGCTTTTGGAAATCATCAGGCAATACAGTAAGGTGTCAGGCTATAAAATTAACATTCAAAAGTCAGTGGCATTCCTCTATGCAAACACTAAGTTAGAAGAAATTGAAATCCAAAAATCAATTCCTTTTACTATAGCAACAAAAACAATAAAATATCTAGGAGTAAACCTAACCAAAGAAGTGAAAGACTTGTATACTGAAAATTATGAGTCACTACTCAAGGAAATTGAAAAAGACACAAAGAGGTGGAAAGATATTTCATGTTCATGGATTGGTAGAATTAACATCATCAAAATGAATATACTACCCAGAACCAACTACAAATTTAATGCTATCCCCATCAAGATCCCAAGCACATTTTTTAGGAGAATAGAAAAAATGTTACAAATGTTTATCTGGAACCAGAAAAGACCTAGAATTGCCAAAACAATCTTGAGAAAAAAGAACAGAACCAGAGGCATCACACTCCCAGATCTCAAATTGTATTATAGGGCCATTGTCATCAAAACTACTTGGTACTGGAACATGAATAGACACACTGACCAGTGGAATAGAATTGAGAGCCCAGAAATGAGCCCCCACACCTATGGACATCTAATCTTTGACAAAGGTGCCCAGACTATTAAATGGGGAAAGCAGAGTCTCTTCAACAAATGGTGTTGGAAACAATGGGTTGAAACATGCAGAAGAATGAAACTGAATCACCGTATTTCACCAAATACAAAAGTAAATTCCAAGTGGATCAAGGACTTGGATGTTAGACCACAAACTATCAGATACTTAGAGGAAAATATTGGCAGAACTCTTTTCCGCATAAATTTTAAAGACATCTTCAATGAAACGAATCCAATTACAAAGAAGACTAAGGCAAGTATAAACCTATGGGACTACATCAAATTGAAAAGCTTCTTCACAGCAAAGAAACCACTACCCAAACCAAGAGATCCCTCACAGAATGGGAGAAGATCTTTACATGCCATACATCAGACAAGAGGCTAATAACCACATATATAAAGAGCTTGCCAAACTCAACAACAAGACAACAAATAACCTCATCCAAAAATGGGGGGAGGACTTGTGTCGTTGTCAGCCCGCAACAACGACATGGACACCAGAGTTGATTCAAAATCATCACGCAGGGTCCGACAGAGTCTGCCGAGACCCCGGGGGCTTGAAAACAGACAGTCCCTTGGAGTAGAAAGTCCGTGGTATTGAAGTATCCTGTGGCTGGGTCGAAAGGCACTGTAGGAAGTCCCGTAGAGGCATTTGTGGACAGGAAGGCTGGCAGGATTTTGGACTCATTGGTCACTAGCAGGGGGAATGGCCACGCGCCGGCCAGACTCCACAGGGTTCGCGTTTGTGCCCTGGCCATCGTCATCACCATCATCATGATCAGCAGGGCATGCGGGGGAGTCATCTTTATGCGTCACAGCACGGGTCAGCCTTTCTGGGATCCACACAGGCGTCTGCTGATTCTGTGGAAAAACACAGACAGAGCCTCACATCCATCTGAGAACTGGGTCTGGGCTAGCCCAGTGGCCGGTTAAAGGATCTTTCCACATGACCATTTCTTTAGGGCCAGAGTCGGCGGTGGAGTGCCGATCTGCTGCTGACTTCCCGTGCTCATCCAGGGATAGAAAATTAAGAGTAAAGAGAGCAATATGCAGCTTCTCTTTGGGGGAGCGAAACGTCTCCCCTATACCCCCTTTTGTTTATATAAGCAATTTTTTAAGGTGAGATGAGCACGTTCAATGACTCCTTGTCCTTGATCTTTCTGAAAACTTCTCCAAGGTGCTCCCATTGCGGGATGGTAAGAAGTCCCTCTTCCAGGAACCATGGAGCGACCTCTTCTACTGTGGACATGAAAGTCCTAATGGTCCCCGTCTTAACGGGGGTCCCATTACTCTTCAGTAATTTCTTAATAGTTCCCTCCATGCGCTGGCTTGACTGAAAGCCTCCCATGGAGACTCCCTGCTTCAAAGCAGCTTAACCTGTGATCACAATCCTGCACTTCTCGCAGCTCCCTAGTCTGTTTGACTAGCTTTCGGTTTACTCATGGACCGTTTTGAGATTCCCGGGTTTCAGCACCACTTGTCGCTGTCGGCCCGCAACAATGACACGGACACCAGAGTCGTCTTCCTCAATTTTCCTTTATTTCCTTCTTATGGCCACCTTAAGTACCTTTCACTGTTACATAGTCAGCCAATAGGCATTAAGCAAGCATACAGCATTCATAGATCATGCAGCCTTCTACCAATCATAAAACAGTTCGCGTGTACAGCACGCAGTCTGTGAAGTTGGATCGTCCAACTTCTGCAAAGTTGTTTACCACTTTACTGGTTTAGCCACCACATGGCCAGCGCCATCTTAGGGGTGTGATGTGCAGTGTCATTATGGCTCCCGACAGACTTGGACAGAATATTCACCACAGAAGAGATCCAACAGGGCGAGAAACACATGAAAAAATGCTCCAAGTCTCTGATTGTCAGAGAAATGCAAATCAAGACAACAATGAGATACCACTTCACTCCTGTGAGAATGTCATACATCAGAAAAGGTAACAGCAGCAAATGTTGGAGAGGGTGTGGGGTCAAAGGAACCCTCCTACAGTGCTGGTGGGAATGTACATTGGTCTAACCTCTGTGGAGAACAGTCTGGAGAATTCTCAGAAGGCTAGAAATGGACCTACCCTATCATCCTGCAATTCCTTTCCTGGGGATATATCCTAAGAAACCCAACATATCCATCCAAAAAGATCTGTGTACACATATGTTTTTAGCAGCACAATTTGTAGTAGCCAAAACCTGGAAGCAACCCAGGTGTCCAACAACAGATGAGTGGCTGAGCAAGTTGTGGTATATATACACAATGGAATACTAATCAACTGTAAAAAATGGTGACTTCACCATTTTCATCCGATCTTGGATGGACCTTGAAAAAATTATGTTGAGTGAAATAAGTCAGAAACAGAAGGATGAATATGGGATGATCTCACTCTCAGGCCGAAGTTGAAAAACAAGATCAGAAAAGAAAACACAAGTAGAAGCTGAAATGGAATTGGTGTATTGCACCAAAGTAAAAGACTCTGCGGTGGGTGGGTGTGGAGAATACAGGTCCAAGAAGGATTCAGAGGACCTAGTGGGGGTTGTATTGTTATATGGGAAACTGGGGAATGATATGCATGTACAAACTATTGTTGTTACTGTTGAATGTAAAACATTAATTCCCCAATAAAAAAAAAAGAGGAAAAAAAAATTGAGACATTTCTTAAGTACACGTGGCACGAAGTGCAAGGACCAGTATGGATTCCGGTTTGCGCCCAGTGCACTTAACCCGCTTTGCTACAGCCCGACTCCCTTATTTTATAATTTTGTAAATCAATATTAAATCACTAATAAAATAAATAAACAAATATTTTCTAAAAAAACAATATTTCAAAAATCTATTTTCTTATATAGTTCATAAAAGAGGACTTCTGAATTTTCTAGCCTTATTCAGAAATAATTAAAAGGTATCACTATACAAGTTTAAGATGTACAGTGAGCTTTAATTTAAACACACATAAAATCATTAACACAATAACTTTGGCAAACATCTATAACATCATATAGGTAAGAGAAAAAGGGAAATATCCTAGTGATGGGAATTCTCAGGATTTATTCAGATGTATCATATATCAGTGTTAGTTGTAGTAGTGATGTACATTACACTCCATGTACTTATAGCTGGAACTTAACACCTTTTGCCACATTCTTCCAATTCCTTCTCCCTTTATCCTTTTGCTCTAGAAACAAGTCTGATTTCTTTTTCTGAGTTTGTCTCTATGTTCCATGTATGAGTGAAGTCATATACTGATCGCTTTTCTCTAGATGACCTATTTTGCTTAGCATAATGACTTCAAATCCACCTGTGTATTCATAAGTGTAGGTAGAATTTCCTCATCTTTCATGATTAAATAGCATCTTGTATGATTTTATATTCTGACATTTATAATATGTAACTTCTTTATCCATTAACTTACCTATGGATAACTGAGTTGTTTCCATGTCTCAACTACTGTAAAAAAGGGGGGGGGGCAGGTGGTGGTGCACCTGGTTGAGCGCATGTACTACAATGTGCAAGGACCCAGGTTCGAGCCCCCAGCCCCACCTGCAGGGGGAAATCTTTGAGAGTGGTGAAGAAGGGCTGCAAGTGTCTCTCTGTCTCTCTCCCTCTCTATCACCCCTTCTCTCTTGATTTCTGGCTGTCTCCAATAAATAAAGATAATAAAAAAATTTTTTTTAAGCTGCTGTGAAAATGGTGGTGCTGGTATCTTTTCCAGTTAGTGTTTTCATTTCTTTTGGGTTTATTTACAGAAATGAAGCTGTTGGCTTCTATGGCTTCTATGATAGTCTTTGTTTTTTGAGGATCTCCTATACTGCTTTACATAGTAGCAGCCCCACCAAAAATCTACAAGTTTTTTTTCCCCTGTTCACATCAGAATTTATTACCCAAAATGATTCTGAATGAAGATTATTTGAAAGGATAATGTTCCTTTGAACACACTTTGAAATGTTAATTTATAAAATATCTTCTATCGTTTGCTTATAATCACTGCCCCATATCCTGGTTTAAAGAAGGACAACATGACTGACGCAAGATGTGAGCAAGCAAGAAGGCATAGTCTCCACTTGGAATGCTAGAGAGTACTAGGGAGAAATGCAGAACTGAGATGTGAGAGGGGACAGCTTCAGACAGTAGGTGAGATAGGAATGGAATTTTAGACAGGAGATGAGTTTAAACCAAAGTAAAGAGACTATGAGGGGCCAGACGGTGGTGCACTTGGTTAAGTGCTCACATTACAGTGCTCAAGGACCAAGGTTCAAGCCCTTGGTCCCCACCTGCAGGGGGAAAGCTTCAGGAGTGGTGAAGCAGAGCTGCAGGTATCTCTTTTTCTATCTATATATCTCCTCCCTTCTCAATTTCTCTCTGTCTCTATCCAATAGTGTGTATATATATATGAAGAGTTAAGAGTTTAAAAAAAGAGAGATAACCTGGAATAGGGAGATAAAGCAACTGACCATACTGCATGAATGTAAATTAAAAAAAAACTTATTGGGGTTTTTTTATAACTTACAGTCAACAGTGAATACAGTTTTTGGTACATGTATAAAAATTTCTCAGCTTTCTCTAAAACACTCTAACCTACACCATGCCCTAGGTCCTCCTCTACCATCGTGCACCAGGACTTGAAAGGCACCCCCCCCGCCCCCCGACACACACACACACACAAAGTCCTTTACTTTGGTGCAATACAGCAAACTTAGTCCAAGTTGTACTTTGTGTTTTCCCTTCTGTTCTTATTTTTCAATATCTGTCCATGAGTGAGATCATCCCATTGAATGTAACTTTGGGAAACAAAATTTTATCAATTTCTCTGTCACTGACAGAACCAAAATCAAACTTATGCCAGGAAATTTTTGTCTCTTCCGTATCTAGATCTTGTTTTTTCTTCAGTTTTATTTTGCCCTCCCTAAATTTACCTTTCATTATATTAAAGACTTGGAGTGGGCCTGGTGGTGGTGCTTCACAAGTGAAGAAGGCCTGCAGGTGTCTATCATTCTCTTTCCCTCTCTATCTCTCTTCCCCTCTCAATTTCTCTCTGTCCTGTCACATAACATAGGAAAAAAAATTAAAAAGGCCTCTATGATCTGTGGGTTTGTAGTGCTGGCACTAAGACCCAGATATATTCCTGGAGGCAAAAAAAAAAAAGACTTGAAATGAACCAAAACTCGCTTGTTCATTCAACAAACATAAACCACACCAACTATTTCCAAGAATGCACTGGGAGTGTAAATTGGTTCAATTACTTTGGAAATTTTGATAGTGATTACTGAACCTAAATTTACCCACTACTCAGAAATTTATATGATCTCACATGCTTATCAGAAGAAATGTGTGGGGGCTGGATGGTGTTAGATCTGACTGAATGCATATGTTATAATGTGCAAGAACTCAGGTTCTGTGCCCTAGCCCTTATCTGCAGGGGGGAAGCTTTGCAAGTGGTAAACCAGTGCTGCAGGTGTCTCTCTCACTTTCTACCTCCCTTTTCCCTCTAAATTTCTCTCTGCTTCTATCCAAATAAATAAATAAACAGAATTCTTTTTTTAAAAAGTAAGAGATGTATAAGAGTATTCCTGGAGTTTTATTTATAATAGCTCCAAACTGGAAACCTTCAAATGACTGTTAAAACAGATAAATATATTGTGAGATATTGGTAAGAGCAGAAAACTGCTCACATATCATTAAGAGACGATAATCATAGATACTATGCTAAGCAAAAGAAATCAGATACAAAAGATTCATAGATTTTATGTATATGAAGTTCAAGAATCAGAAAAACTAATTGGTGATGATAAAAATCAGGAGTGTGTAGTTTTGGAGAGGTTTAAACTGCCAAAGAGCATACGAAAACCTTTTCAAGTGTTGAACATAATCTATATCTTGGTGTGGTGGGTGGTTTTGCATATACGCGTAAGTAAAAACTCCTCAAGAAGAACAGTTAAGATTTAGTCACTTTACATAAAGTGTACCTAAAAAGAGACAAAATAAGGCACCCTGATGCTTAATATACATCAAAGTGCCACAACCCTGGAAGGAAAATGACTCAAAGGGCAATATGATTTAGGTTGAATTAGATATTCTATCTGTAAATTACAGTTTTCATCACTGATGGAGGTGTCATAGGGTGACATCCAGATACCATGGACTAACTGAGACTAGGTAGAAGAAGACTGCATGATCTCACTGACTGCATGACATTCTGAACCTTTTCTTCTTTTTCCAGTAGAAGATCTGGAGTAATTGCAATACTGCCTTGAAGAAGTTATAATACTCTTTCCTGACTTCACTTCTTCCCAGACCAAAGTGAAGGAGTGTTTGGCAAGGTATGGTAACTGCAGATCCTAAAAGTGACCATGCTAGAATATGAGGTTTGGAAAACACTTTAGGAGAGGTGAATGCTACTGGTCACTGGGTCTCAGTGTTTGAAAACTGATGGGATCCATAAGGATATGATCAGGAAGATTTGCTAAACACCTAAAGTGTTTGAAGAAAATCAGCTTAACAGTCAAATAAACCAACATCAATTTGCATTTAATGCAGAGTGAAGACACTGAGAGTTAATTTTTCCCTTGCTTGTTGTCTCTGTCTTCTTAGATCATAGTTATGTTAGGAGTTAGGGTTGGGATGAGGAGAGAGGATGGTAGAAGTACTCTGTGACATTTCCCTTTACACTTGATTGAAACTCTGATGTTTTTTGTGTTTGAAGATGACTAAGACCAAGTCCACCTCTGATCTTAAAACTCTAAATTCTACATAATCCACAGAAAATGGAGGATGGGTAAATTATGGTAAGCTTTTCTGAAAAGAGTCTATCCCAGGCAGGATATGTAGTCAGGGGTAGGAGCTAAATAGGCTGGTAATGTTCCTGGAGAAACTATGGTGCCATTTACAAGCAGACCAGACCACAAACCTGATTGTTAACTAGGCTAATTCTCCTAAACTTCTGAGATTAAATGAAATTAAAATTTTGTCAGCATTATTACTCTGTTCACTACTTTTAGGAGTGGGAATTTGGCTTCAGGCAAGAAGTCTGGGTGGAGAATATGAATATCTCCTTTGAAAAGCAATATATGCCTTAGGTTAACTTCCAATTTGTGTTTTGAGTTTTTTGTCTTTTTTTTCCTTCCAGAGGTTTCAGTGAAGACTCAGAGGGCTAGAGAATGGGAAAGCTATCATGGGAGGGGGTGGGTTATGGAGATTGGGTGGTGGAAATTGTGTGGAGTTGTACCCCTCCTACCTTATGTTTTTGTTCATTAATCCTTTCTTAAATAAAAAATTTAAAAAAAAAGACTCATGTGTCTCAGGAGTATAAGTAAATAAATAAATAAATAAATAAATTCAAAATTACAGTAGATTAGAAGGTATGCTATTAGTTTTTTTTCTGCTATAAGTTAATTTCTTCAAGTGTTTTTTTTTTTAATTTGTTTTTTCTCTAATGGAAAAAATGTGGTTTTATATACACATACACAGTGAGGGTAGAGGGGTGTGTTTAGAACAAGATGTTTCTCATTCCATTTGTTTCAAGCAATAACTCAGAGGTTCTGGAGAAAATAAACCATACACAAATAGTCAAAAACAGACTGCATCTTGTTGCTATAGCAACGCCCTACTTATATCACATTAAGCTGATTCATGTCTTCTCTCACCTCACTGTTAATAAATTACAGTGGCTGATGAGAACTAAGCTGGCTGAAAGAGTTGGCAGGAACAAGTTGAATATTAATTTGTTATCCAATCCTTCACATCACATAATTTTTTTTTATTTTTTGGTAAAGAAAGCTACTTTGGTGTATTTTCAAAAAATGTTTTTGTCCTTTTGTTCACTATGGACTTTGTAGACTGGCCTCAGTTTCAGAGAATGGTGGTTGTTTCCTGCCTGCCCTCTAAGGCTATGGTTCTTCAGGAAGGAAAGAAAATGCACATTAACAATAGTCTGGGAAATTCTTTGTTTTTTTTCCCTGCTCCCTTATCCTCTTTTATTTCTATGAGCTGAAGGACTTCAAATAATCCTTGATTCACACACTCAGCTGCCTTAATTCATGTAGATTTTCTTAACCAGTCTCTGAAATTAACACATTAAAAGACTGGGAAAAAATGGCTAAAAAATAAACTAGGAAAAATACTGGCAACACATGAAGAGGCAATGGATTAATTTCATTAGTATTCTAAAAACTAACCCCAAACAACCAACCTCTTCTAACACAAACAAACAAATAACTAGTAAATCAATAGTTAGCCTGCTAGGAAACTCTCAGAGTATATAAGTCAGCTTATTGCCAAAGAAAGACCAATACCCAATAATTATTTGAAAATATATTCAGTTTCAATCCTTATCAGTGAAATTAAAATAGCAAAGAGATGCAAATCTTCCTCCATGTGAGGTGAGGAAATATTACAAAGCTATATGATTTGGAATTGGGTATAATGGGGCAAAACAGTATCTTTAAAACACTCTAATAGCTTTTGTGGAAATAAATGTGACAACATATTGATATATAAATATACTTGCATAGGTGCTTAAAGATGTTTTTAAAAGGGTGTTCATAGCAACACTGATTACACTAGCTGAACATAAACAGACAGTAAAAAATAATCCTAATGTCATATTTAAGACAGGATTTAAATGTTCATCAATAGATAACTGGCTAATACAATTGAGTATACTACACAGCCATTTCAAAAGGAAAAAATGTAAGCATAAAAAAGTATTAGAATGTAACAAGTGTTGGGGGCCAAGTGGTGGCACACCTGGTTGAACACATATGTTACAGTGCTCAAGGACCCAGGTTCAAACCCCTGGTCTCTACCTGCAAGGGGTGAGCTTCAGGAGCAGTGAAACAGGTCTGCAGGTGTCTCTGTCTCTCTCCCTCCCTATCTCCCCCACCCCTCTCAATCTCTGGCTATCTCTATCCAGTAAATAAAGATAATAAAAAAATTTTAAAAAAGAATGTAACAAGTGAAATTGCCAAGCTTCTTAATTATAGGCATAAAATGATCCCTTTTGTGTTAAAATTTACAATATATGTGTATGTATGTATGCTACTATATACATACATAATTTCTAGAAAGAGCCAGATAATCATTGTTATTTCTGTGGACGGAAGTATACAATGAGTAGGCAGGATGGGTGGATTGGGAAACTCATGAGAACCTAGAAAATTCTACTTTTATTTTCCATTCTTCTACATTGTTTAATTGTTAACATGACAATATAGTGACTTTATGATAAAAACCCCTCTAAAATAGCATGTATCTGCATATAAAACCACATATATTTACACATGTCTAATACATATATATACACATATATATTCATGTTATTTACTTGTCATAATGAAGAGTTAAAAGATATATAAGAGAGTTCCAAACTAAGAAGGCATAAATGTGTGAAAAGTTACAAGGGCTACTACATAACAGAGTCCAGTCATGTGTCAACGATCGGCATCTGTATGTGTATTCCAGAAGGCAAGAAGAGGGGTTACCATGACTGCAGTAAGTATAGAAGATGAGGACATAAACATTTGGTGACATCAGGGTATAAGACACTGAAAACTGTTCATTACTGACAAGAATGGAGCTGGCCAACTTTATAGATAATGACTCACTATTAACAAGGTTCCTCTTTGACTATGAGAGGTATGAAACTGTACTGAAATTGTTGTATCTATTCTAGATTTAGCAGTTCCCTGCTAACAGGTTGTAAAAAGTGCTGATGACTGGTTTCCATTAGGAAATATCCAAGGCTCTGGAATCCAGACTGAAACTACTTCATAATTGTTATTGACCTTGCATGTAGGTCAGAAATTCAAACTCTATATGGTGTAAGTCTACCATGTGCACATAGTTAGTGCCCAAAACTACCTTCGTGGAAGTTTCCTTTGGTTATTTGTACCTTCTTGGAGAAGCTAGAACAGTAGTTAAGAAAATGGATTATAGGGGGCAGGTGTCTTTCCTGCCCTTCTCTCCCTGGGTCTTGATGGAACTGTGTTTTTCAGAGCCCTCTGGTGATCGTTCCCTATCATTTCCCCCCTTCTGGCAGTATGGACCAAAATTCTTTTTGGGGTGCAGAAGGTGGAAGTTCTGTGTTCTGTAATTGCTTCTCTGCTGGACATAAACCCAGAAAATTTCAGGAGAGGGAAAGAGGAATCATAGTAAAGTTTACTAGTAGATATAAAGGAAGATGAAGCTCATATAAAAGAATTGAATCCCCTATCTAAATAAATACTCAGATATTTATCTGTCTAATAGAAACAAAGTAAAAGCAAGGATGAAAATAAAGGAAAAGGGTCAACTATGTAGCACAAGCACAAAGTGTTGACTTGAATAATATGCCCCCCCAAAAAAAGCTGTGCTGATACCCTAGCCATCAGGATGTACCCCATTTATTACCTCAAAATATGTTCTTATTTGGAAATAGGGTTTTTGCAGAGGTAATCAAATTAAAATGAGATTAATAGGGTAGATTCTACTCCAAAATGACTTGTGTCCTTATTTTTTTAAATTATAATTTGGACATAGACATGCACAGGGGGAAGATATTCCAGGGAGAAGGCTATGGGATTTGAGTGATGCAGCTCTAAGCCATGGGTGTCAAGCATTGTCAGTCAACACCAGACATTAAAAGAATCAAGAAATGATATCCCCACTATAATAATCTAAAAAGTATGGTGTTGATGATAATTTGATTTCAGACTTCTACCTTCTAGAACTGTGAGATAACAAATTTATATGGTTTTAAGTAACCAAAGTTTTGGTAGGGCAGCCACACAAAGTAAGGAGAGTACCTCAGTTAAAGCAATTTATTTTCTTTTTTTAGAGACTCTTAAAATAACCAATGTGTCCTGGAGCTCAGCTTCCCCAGAGACACACCCTACTAGGGAAAGAGAGAGGCAGACTGGGAGTATGGACCGACCAGTCAACGCCCATGTTCAGTGGGGAAGCAATTACAGAAGCCAGACCTTTTACCTTCTGCAACCCACAATGACCCTGGGTCCATGCTCCCAGAGGGATAGAGAATGGGAAAGCTATCAGGGGAGGGGGTGGGATAAGGAGATTGGGTGGTGGGAATTGTGTGGAGTTGTACCCCTCCTACCCTATGGTTTTGTTAATTAATCCTTTCTTAAATTAAAAAAAATACTAAAAAAAATTTATTTACTTATTTTATTTTGTTTACAAGATCACTGCTCAGCTCTGGTTTATGGTGGTGGTGGTGATGGTGGGGGATATTGAACCTGGGACTTTGGAGCCTTTAGCAAGAGAGTCTCTTTACATAATCATTACGCTATTGACCCCTTTGAGTGCTCAAATTATCATCTGATTAATGCAGATTTCAAAACCAAATCTAGTTAAATGTTACCAAAATTGATGTTTTATTTTATATATTTTTATTTATTTAGATAGAGACCATCAGAAATCAAGAGGGGAGGGGGTGATGGAGAGGGAAAGAGACAGACACCTGAAGCACTGCTTCACCACTCACTAAGCTCCCCTTCCCCAAAAGTGAGGATCAGGAGCTTGCACCCAGGTCCTTCCTTGCACTATGTAAAATGTATGCTCAGCCAGGTGTGCCACCACCACCTGGCCCCTATCCAAAATTGATATTTTATAATGAGGAACATAGAGGTCAATGTATTGACATTAACACAGTAATAATGCACTTATGTAAAAAAAAATAGAAACAGCACTATGATTATGTTCTTCTGTTTCCTAAATTTCTGCCTAGCCAAACATGGTCAGAGCATAGATCTTTTCCCCATTTCTAATACAGAGTACAAGGTCATCACAAAAAAGATGATCTCCCAGCAAAGACCTTACACACTGAATTCTGCCTACTACTGGTTTACTTTAAACTAAGTGTGCAAATCCCTGAAGCCTGGATTTGGATACACTAATGAAGTTTAAGGAATTTAGAAAATCCTTTTCAATCTGGTGAAAGGTTGATTTATAAGGAATATTATTTTACTGCAGATTTTTAGAAAGCTTATTTTGGTTATCAAAAGCTGAACACAGACCACCATCACCACCCCCTTTTTTTTCCTGTTAAAGCTGCCCAAATTCCCACCAGAGGCAATAGATTACTATGAGGAGTGAGAGAACACACATATAGAAATGTATAAGAGAAGATAAGATATTCATTTAAAATAGAGCACAAATATTATTCCTGTTTACATACAGTTCCTATAAACAGAGAAGATACAATATTTTCTATTGCTTACAAAATATTCAGTAAGATTGAACATGCACTTGGCCTAAAGAAAATCTTAATAGATTCCAGAGCATAACGATTCAAGCCATATGCTTTGCCCACAATTCAGTTAAGCTAGAAATCAACAGAAAAATGTGGAGACACAAGACAACAAAAACATTTCATTTCAAATGACACATTCCCTAACAAAGTTACAGACCATAGCTATAGACCAAGGGACAGGGTACAGATGCACGTGTATGCATAAGTTAGGGAAAAATATATGCCTCAAAGTAAAAGTGCTCAATAGACTTCTGTGATAAATTCATCAAGCAAGCAGAAAGACCTAAAGAAGACACCACATGATGGCAGAGGACCTAGTGGGGGTTGTATTGCTATGTGGAAAACAGGGAAATGTACAAACTATTGTATTAGCTGTTGACTGTAAAACATGAATCCCCTAATCAAGAAATTTTTTTAAAAGATACCATAAAGTACCTAATCAAATTTTTTTTTTACTATTTAGGCCTAGACACCCTCTTCTCCTACCCCCTACTTCACTCCTCTCAGTCACTATAAGCCTAACCTCATCAGATGAAGAAAGGACTACAAAAGCTGGATAAGGGCAAGAGACTGGCTCACTTAATGATGGCTTTTTTGGTACTACCAGGCCATGATATCATCTGGAGCTCTAGTCAGAGAATCCTTGAATTCCCACAAAGATATGATGGGCATAGACCTTTAATAGCTCCCTCTCTCCACCATCATTGGTCATGTTCATCAAGAACATCAGCACAAGCCCTCTTGTGGGCCTCTTTAGGACCTTGCCCTCACTATAAAACAGCAATCCAGCCTCCTCTGAAGGGAGGCTGGATTATCCTACACTGCCACTGGAGTAAGACTGTTTCTGAAATGAGTAAAGCCTGCAATATTCCCATCTGAGACCATGGGCTATGAGCTCAGACTGACAGGGACTCAGAGGTTACACAGTCTCCTGTTCTAAAATGCCCTAGGCCAGACAGATGGGGTTAACAGTTAATGGTATTTATATACTATCCTCATGTTTGGGAGCTACTCTCTGGCCTAATTCAGCTTTCTAGCCCTATTCTCAACTCTGACATCATCTTCCCAGACAGTACTTTTAGTCTACCTGCATGTTAGCTATCAGGCTCAGGCAAAAATTATTAAAGTCATGGGCCCTTGAAAAGTATCAAAATAGACTTCCTAGTTTATTCCCACATGAAAACCCCTAGTTTCATCTGCTCCTTTCCTACCTTTGGGTTTCTGTTTATTAAGCAATTTGCCGTGCTTTATATCTTACTGCCTTTTAGCCACCAAGCTGCAGATACTACTATGACACCATCCTGACTTCCCTGGGTAGATGACCTCACCAATGTGTTCTAAAGTCTTACCTCTACCATTAGAGAAAGATAGAAACAGCCTGGAGGTATGAATCAACCTGCCAATGCCCAAGTCCAGTGGAGAAGAAATTATAGAAGCCAGACCTTCCACCTTCTGCACCCCATAAAGAATTTTGGTCCATACTTCCAGAGGGATAAAGAATACGGAAGCTTTTTCTGTATTCTAGAATAGCAAGCCACAGATACAACCACAATAAGGGTGGTATTTCTTCTGTTCTTGCAAAAACCTATTACTCCTTGAAATTCAAACTGTGATTCTATTTTGTGAGGAACTTAAAAATTTATAACATTGGTCACTGGTGTATATCTGTTTTTTTTTTTTCTTAGAGTGAAAGCAACACTCCTTAAAGCTTTATACATGCTTAGTAGATGTGGAAATAACTAGGAGTTGAAAATATTCTGAACTGGATAATTAAAAAATAATTCAGTGGTCCAGAATGTGGTGTGATGGTTAGAATATTGGATTTATGAGCATGAGGTCCTGAGTTTTATCCCTAGCAACATGTGTTTCCAAACTGATGCTCTAGTTCCTCCCTCTCTCTCTCTCCCTCTCTCTCTCTCATAAATAAATTTTAAAAAAAAGTTTTTTTATATTTATTTTCCCTTTTTGTTGCCCTTGTTGTTTTTCATTGTTGTTGTAGATGTTGTCATTGTTAGATGCGACAGAGAGAAATGGAAAGAGGAGGGGAAGACAGAGAGAGGGAGAGAAAGACAGACACCTGCAGACATGCTTCACCGCCTGTGAAGGGACTCCCCTGCAGGTGGGGAGCCGGGGGCTTGAACCGGGATCCTTACGCGGGTCCTTGCACTTTGCGCCACATGCGCTTAACCCACTGTGCCACTGCCCGACCCCCATAAATAAATATTTTTTAAAATAAAAGCATTTCATATTTATGGTGAAAATTAAAACAGTAAGTAAACTTATATTTATAACTTTAGTATATATATAGTAAGGATGAAAGATTAAAATTATTGAGAAAAGTTGACAATTTTAAAAGTTCCAGTCACGGAATTAACCCAAATAATGTTGAAGACAACAGAAATGAAATAGTTGACCAGGGAAGACAGCATAATGGCTATGCAAAAGATTTTCATGCATGAGCCTCTGAGATCCCAGGTTCAATCCCTAGCATCACTATAAACCAGAGCTGAGCAGTGCTCTGATCTTTCTGGTTTTGTCTCTGTATCCCTCTTTCATTACAATAAAATAAATAAATAACATTTGAAAAGAAGTAAAATAGTAAAATAAGTACCTAATAAAATCATACATTAATGTATAAGAATAAAGTAATGGAATTGGTGATTCTTTGGCTAGATTAAGCTAAATAAATAAATAAATAGCATTAATAATGGAGGGGATAAAGCTTTAGATATTATAAACACTAAAAGATTTTTTTATTTACTTTACTTCGCACATAGCAAAACAGCTTACTATAAAAGTGAGCTTTTCAACCACTCCTGAAATGATTTTTTTAAAAGGAAATACAAATACATCAACATTGAGTTTGGCTTATCCAAGAAAAATAAGATTGACTTAGCAGCTAAAAATAAATTGTTATAATTCTCCATGTGAGCAGATTAAAATAGAAGAATGTAATTATCTCAAAGATACAGGAAAATAAATTAGTGAAGTTATATTTCCATTGATGGTTAAAAGAAAAGAGCCCCCAGGCAAAAGAAGAATTGAAAGCAATTTTCGAATCTAACTGCTCAGTTAATCTATTGAGGCATAACAAGTCATGTGGACTTTCTGTGAGCTATATGCTGTCCCTAGTGATTTATTCTGTATACCAAAATAAAATTCAGAGAATGAAAAATGTAAATTAAAAATTAATAGAGTCATACAAGCACTAGTGAAAACACAATTAAGGAAACCATATTATTTATAAAAGCACTAGATGTATAAAGACAATTAGGAATATATCAAAGACATAATGACCTCAAAAAACTATTAAAACAATACTGAAATAGTTTAAAGAATATTAAAATCACCATGTTTTAAAATGGATAGATTTTTATAATGTAATGCTATTAATTCCTTATAAATTGTTATATAGGTAACCAATTTAAGATCCCAACAGGCTTATACAGAAATCAAAAAATATATGGAGGGGCAGAGATCCAAGAATAGCCAAGACACTCCTGAACAAAATGGGTAAATTTGGTTCACCAGTTATCAATCTTTCACTTGATAAGTGAAGACACAATACACATCATAGTTACAGTGGAAAGAAATAAAAATAAATAAAGGATCATGAAAGCTGCAAGAGAAAAACAAAAAGTCACATACAGGGAGAAACCCATAAGACTATCAGCAGACTTCTCCACACAAACTCTAAAAGCCAGAAGAGAATGGCAAGATATCTATTGAGCTCTCAATGAAAAAGGGTTTCACCAAGGATAGTATATCCTGCTAGACTTTCATTCAGACTAGATGGAAGAATAAAAACCTCCTCAGATAAGCAACAGTTAAAGGAGGCAACTATCACCAAGCCTGACCTGAACGAGGTTCTAAAAACACCTCCTATAAACATGAACATTACCAAAAACTTGCCATATACTGAAACACTCAAAAAAGTGTTGAATAATGACACTGCAATACCTTAAATCCATAATATCAATAAGTGTCAATGTCTTAAATTCACCCACTGAAAGGCACATTGTAGGAGGATTGATCAGAAAACACAACCCAACCATATGTTGCTTGCAGGAATCTCACCCAAGAAGACAAAGACTCAAAGTGAAAAGATGGAAAACTATCATACAAGCTAATGGACCACAAAAAAAAAAAAAAAAAAAAAAAAAAAGGCTGGAACAGCTATTCTCATCTCTGATACAATAGACTTTAAGATAAATAAGGTAACATAAGACAGGCATAGTCAATTCATAGTGATCAGAGGATCAATCAACCAAGAATATTTAACAATTATTAACATCTATGCACCCAATGAGGGCCCATCTAAACACTTACTGAAAGAGCTAGAAAAATACATCAATGGTAACACAATAGTAGTAGTAGACTTCAACACCCTACTCTCACACATAAACAGATCATCTAAGCAGAGAATCAAGAAAGAAACAAGAGAATTAATTGAAGAGATGGATAGACTAGACATCCTGGACATTTTCAGAGTTCTTCACCTCAAGAAATTGGAATACTTTCTTATAATTCTAAACTCATGTAATCTATATCTTTGGGGACTAAAATTTTGCTTGAAAGTGCTAATCTGAATTTAAACTCAAGTAGATCCCATCATGTTACCCTATGAATATCGACAATGGAAGGAATACTTTGCCTGTCCTGTAGTGTTGGTTCTGGACTAAGAATCTGGGGAAGAACTTTTTCTGTTTTGCATAAATAAGAAATTCTGGAGTTCCTTATTGACCTCAGCAAATGAACAGTGCTGATTTGATAAATTATCTGAATCTGGGTTTATGTAGATTTGCTGTCTACATGAAATACTAACTAAATCAGATTGCTTCTTCAGATTCATAAATGTGCATATGCCTTCCCCACCATTTCCATATCTATTAGTAACCAAATTTTGTAAACTGGCACTGAAACATTATAATGATGTTTTCTTGCACCAATTTTATAAAATTTTACAGTGCAATGCATGTTATTTTTCAGAGACAAACCAAAGGTTAATTTCTCAAGGTTATTGCTGCCTGCTTTAACAGCATTTTATGGAGGATCTTTTATATACATTTGTAATAGATGAAAAATAAACTAGGTTGCAAATTCTTGTTTTTTTATGTTTTCTTTTTTTAAAATTTCCTTTTTTTTCTTTCTCTTTTTCTTTTCTTATTTATTTAAGAAAGGAGACATCAATAAAACCGTAGGGTAGGAGGCTTATAACTGCACAAAATTCCCACCACCTCATCTCCATATCCCATCCCCTCCCCTGATAGCTTTGCCATTCTCTATCCCTCTGGGAGTATGGACCCAGGGTCCTTGTGGGTTGCAGAAGGTGGAAGGTCTGGCTTCCGTAATTGCTTTCCAGCTGAACATGGGCGTTGACTGATCCATACTCCAAGTCTGCCTCTCTCTTTCCCTAGTAGGGTGGGTCTCTGGGGAAGCGGAGCTCCAGGACCCACTGGTGGGGTCCTCAGTCCAGGGAAGTGTGGTCAGACAATTCATATCAAATTCTTGTTTTTTAAAGAAGCTTAAACCATGTACCATGTTTTGGTTCAAATTGTATAGGATAAGTTAAATTGCATTATATTAACCAGTAGGAGTGTATTTCTGTAAGCATAGCTAAGTTGAAATACAGTTTAAAAAAATAAACAACAACAACAAAAAGAAATTGTAATGCACATTCTTTTCAAACCCAGACAGCATATCTTCAAGGATAGATCATATATTAAGCCATAAAGACAGTATCAACAAATTCAAGAACATTGAAAACACCCAAGCATCTTCTCAGACCACAGTGGAGTAAAACTACCACTCAACAACAAACAGAAAATTACTAAAAGTCACAAAATTTGGAAACTCAATAACATACTGCTTAACAACTACTGGGACAAAGAGGAACTAAAGCAAGAAATTCAAATATTTCTAGAAACAAATGAAAATGAAGACAAAAGCTATCAAAATATTTGGGACACATCTAAGGCAGTACTTAGAAGGAAACAAGCATACACTAGAGAACAAGAAAAAGCTCAAGTAAACAACCTAACTACACACTTTAAAGACTTAGAAGAAGAGAAACAAAGGAACCCTAAAGCAATCAGAAGGACTGAAATCACTAATAGGGTGGAAATAAACAACATTAAAAATAAGAGAACCAGGGGCCAGTGGTGGCACACCTGGTTGAACACACATGTTATAATGTGCAAGAACTCAGGTTTGAGCCTCCAGTCCCTACCTGCAGGGGGAAAGCTTTGCAATTGGTAAAACAGTGCTGTAGGTGTCTCTTTGTCTCTCTTCCTTTCTTTTTTTAGAAAATATTTTATTTTACTTATTATTGAATAGAGAAAAAGAAAAATTGATGGGGGAGAGGAAGTGGAAGAGACAGAGAGGAAGGTAGACAGAGAGATGCCTTCAGCACTGCTTCACCACTTGTGAAGCTTTCCCCCTATAGGTGGGGACCATGGCTTGAACCTGGGTCCTTGTGCACTATAATGTGTGCACTTAACTAGGTGTACCACCACATGACCCCCTCTCTTCCTTTCTATCATTTCCTTCCCTCTCAATTTCTGGTTGTCTCTATCAAATAAATAAATGAAAATAATAAAAGAAGGAGAAGAAGAAGGAGGAGGAGGAGAAGGAGAAGGAGAAGGATTTCGGGGTGTCTCTCTCCTTCTCCAGCAGGGTGTCCTCCAGGGGAAAGGTAACGGGCTGGTTCTTTCTCGCTCATGACAGGGGTGACATGAAGTAAAAGACACCAGGGGACTCTTAGCGTGAATCTAGAATCTGAGTCCTTGAGTCCCAGAATCCTAGAGTCTGTTTATTAGCAAAATTGACATGAGTTAAATAGAAAAGCAATGGAGGTAATTATTGTTGAAATATGACAGAAATTACAGGTTTCTTAACAGTCAGCATGCCCCTAAGGTAGGGGGCTGGTATGACAGGAATTGATGAGATACAAAACAGTTATTCTCCATGACACAAGCAACTTAATTATCCAAAGGTATTTGAGAGAAGCATAGGGGTTAAACTTGTAGGGTGAGACAGAGAGAAGATGAATATCAAAAGGACATATAGTTTGGAATTTCTCTTGTCTTGGGTCTGAGGTGTGTGATGAAGTGTGTGATAAGGTGTGTTCTTCTGTGATCAGAAGGTGACTTTGAATAAGTGAATCTGCAGCCATGTGGCCTGTGGTTAATGGAGGGAAGTACTGGGGTATCTGTGGGCCTGAGAGTCAAGAAGGAAAGAAACAAATCTGAGTTTCCCCCCTTACTTACCAAGAGGTTATCTTCTCAGACCTCCATCCAAAGATGGGGGTGGTTCTCCCTAAGCTCTATCAGGCTTACACATGTTCCCAACATCTCCTCCTAATTTCTTTAATTAATGAACAGTGTTTATGGATCAATGTCAGTTAGAGTATTTCTTTCCTCTAAAGGAATACGAGTGTAAGGGTGAACTGAGACTCTCTGTACTGTAACATTAATTATGTCATGTATGCGTTTCTTGAGGAATTGAATGAGGCAAGGAATAATCAGCGATAGAGCTACCATAGCTAGCAAAGGGCCTAGGAGAGGCAGAAGACAAGTAGTTAAAGGAGAAGAGAACCAGGAGTTAGTACCGAAAGAGGAAAAGGAATTCTTAATATCACAGCTAAGTTTGTGCAAGATATTAACATTTCGGTTTTACAAATCTAATTTCATTTACAAAAGAAACAACATTTTTCTAGACAAAGATCACACTATTTAGCATAAATCAAGTCCAAACCATGGCAGTTCTGGAGTACCACCTTGGCAAGGGAGTTCATCTGTCTCTGGAGAGACTCCAAGCTGTCCGAGGTGAAGTCAAATGGACTGTCGAAGTTGATTTTCAATGTGTCCAGCAGCATAGAGAGATTGTCCCAAAGTCCACCAGCAAATTTAAGGGATGCAGTCAGTTGATGTGATGTCCAGGGGAAGAAACAGCATGTCTGGTCCTCTGGTGGGTCAGCACCAGCTGATGAAATTCTTCTTCTTCATAGAGGGTCAGCTGTGGAATAAGAAAAACTAGGAGGCAAGGACCAGGTAGAGAAGAACTGACACGAAAATTAGGTCAGCAGAAAGAGAATTGGGTAGGCTGGTGAGGTTAGCTGGAGTATATACTGGCATGGTGTCCTTTAATGGTAAGGACTTGCCAACAGGGACTCTGTGGATCTTCCAAGAGTGGTAATGTCATCCACCATAATAAAAGGAAAACAAACATTCCAGCATTGAAAAAAGAAAAAAAGAAAAAAAAATGTGTCTCTATGACTATGTGTCTCTATAAATTGGGTGGCTTTGTCAATGAGATATAATAAATGGACAATTCGAATTTCTGTAAATATTATGAAGGTTTAGTATAGTTACTTCATTGATACTTTAGCCAACTGAATACTGGGGGGTGCATTCCCCTTCTTTTTTTATTAATTGAGCTTAAGGGTTATAGTTTTTCTTATTTGAGCTGTAGCCCACATAAATTTAGAAAAAGTACCAATTGAGAAAAAAAATTGTTTACCAAACATGGGCAGGTGAGTTACATCAATCTGCCAGAGAGCACTGGCTTTTATCAATGGGGATTAGTCTTCAAATTCTGAATAGCAGGATATTAATTAAACAAAGCAGGAGCCAGTAAAGTGTTCTCACTATGGCAGGTCAAGCGTTAAAATTTAAGACGCTTGTAAAAAAATGAAAAAAAAAATTTAGAGTATGAGTGACTTTAGGAGTCATCACACACCCATAAATAAAAGAAAAATGTTTAGTTTTAAATCTTACCATATGAGCAATTGGTTCTTCATGTGCAGGTTGTACCTATTTACTTAAGAGAGAAAATAACGTGTACCAAGTTAAAAGTTTAATGGTTAGAATTGGCTTGATATGATTCTAGAAGGCTCTTTATTAAAATATACCAGTATGTTATAGAAAGTCAATACCTAATGTGTTGACATGATAAAATGTTTACTTTTTTTTTTAATCACTTAAACAATTTTAAACTTAGTTTGCTAGAATCTTTGTTTATCACAAAGCTTATCACACCCTTAGGGCAGCTATAAACAAGGGTGGGTACACAAATTAATTGATCTTTCACTTAAAAAGCTAAGATAAACCTCATAGCTTAAATGTTTAAAAATAAATTTTTACTGTTAAATTTATTCTAGATGACAATATTAGACTAAATAATTTTGTTGAATCACATCTGCCGAATAAAAAAAAAATTTATCAGGCCAGGAATATCATGTTTAACCCTTTATTCCTGGCAAGGCCACTGCTCTACCCTGACTGGGTTATTAGAAAGCCAGACTAAGCACGGAATTTGTTACAGTGGCAGTTGGTATTAGGGTGCTGATGATATTTAGAATTCTCATGAGTGTGAGAGACTGCAGAGGTGTCTCACCACGCCTAGAGATCTCAGAAAATCTCTAACTGATGCTGATATTAGCTATCAGAAGGACGAAACTGTCTTATATTTTAGTCTGGTAAAGGTGTGCCAACTCTACAAGTCAGCATCTTTAAAATCACATTCAGCTTAACTAAATCTTATTTAAAACTTAAAACAAAATCTAGTTATTTCAGAGGGTTAACACACATTAGTGAAAACAAAGTTAGCACACAGATTTAAAACAGACATTCTTGGTGAAAAAGAATTTTTTCCTTAGCTCACAGCCACTCCCCCCCCACCCCGACCCCAGGAGGGGTGGGTGTGGCTAAAGGAATGATTGACTGCAGTCTTTGCTAATCTGTGGAGCAGGAGCTCTGTGATGTGATTGGCTGCACAGATGGAAAAGGCGGGCTTAGTTTACCACCGTGAGGAGAAAAAATTTTGGAAGTTTCTTTTCTGGGCTAAGGTATATTTTAGATTTTTAAAGAAACAAATCATTAAATTGCTATCAAAAGTGTGTGCTGGTTCTCTAATGACCTTTAAGTTAAAGAGACTGTCTTGTTTGATTGATTTCTTTCTTTCTTTAAAGAATAACTTGCTAGCCAGATAATATCTCACTCAGAATTGGTTTAACATTTTCTGAGGGCTCTGGCTGTCACAAAAAAAGCTTTATCTTTTGTGTTTTCTTTTTAAGCAGTAAATAGCAGTTTTAAGACCATGCCTAGGTCCACTTTAATGTCTGATTGACTCAGAAATTAGGAGAGGGTATAGAACAAAATGCCACAAAAGTGGGAGAGGAAAAAATTAGGTCAGACTCATTTAAGATTAAACATGGGAAGGACACTCAGTTTCTCAGAGCCTGGCCAGGGTTCTGATCTGCTAAGGTTCCTTCTCTGCGTCCACTCCACGAGCTTCCCTGGAGCTTGAAGGATAGGGAGAAGGAGAGAAAGATCACAGGAACTCAAATGAGAGCCTCAGGGTTACCTTCCGATGTACTTTGGTACTGCTTCTTGATTTCCTGGAGTCACAGTCCCGATCCTCTACGGTTGGGCCAGCATTTTTTTCAACCGGGTGCTTGGGGTAGGGAAATTCTGCCCCACGCTATGGGCACCAGATTTTGGGGTGTCTCTCTCCTTCTCCAGCAGGGTGTCCTCCAGGGGAAAGGTAACGGGCTGGTTCTTTCTCGCTCATGACAGGGGTGACACGAAGTAAAGGACACCAGGGGACTCTTAGCGTGAATCTAGAATCTGAGTCCTTGAGTCCCAGAATCCTAGAGTCTGTTTATTAGCAAAATTGACATGAGTTAAATAGAAAAGCAATGGAGGTAATTATTGTTGAAATATGACAGAAATTACAGGTTTCTTAACAGTCAGCATGCCCCTAAGGTAGGGGGCTGGTATGACAGGAATTGATGAGATACAAAACAGTTATTCTCCATGACACAAGCAACTTAATTATCCAAAGGTATTTGAGAGAAGCATAGGGGTTAAACTTGTAGGGTGAGACAGAGAGAAGATGAATATCAAAAGGACATATAGTTTGGAATTTCTCTTGTCTTGGGTCTGAGGTGTGTGATGAAGTGTGTGATAAGGTGTGTTCTTCTGTGATCAGAAGGTGACTTTGAATAAGTGAATCTGCAGCCATGTGGCCTGTGGTTAATGGAGGGAAGTACTGGGGTATCTGTGGGCCTGAGAGTCAAGAAGGAAAGAAACAAGTCTGAGTTTCCCCCCTTATGCTCACCTCGGTTGAGAGAGACTTACCAAGAGGTTATCTTCTCAGACCTCCATCCAAAGATGGGGGTGGTTCTCCCTAAGCTCTATCAGGCTTACACATGTTCCCAACAGAAGGAGAAGGAGGAGGAGGAGGAGGAGGAGGAGGAGGAGAAGGAGAAGGAGAAGGAGAAGGAGAAGGAGAAGGAGAAGGAGAAGGAGAAGGAGAAGGAGAAGAAGAAGAAGAAGAAGAAGAAGAAGAAGAAGAAGAAGAAGAAGAAGAAGAAGAAGAGGAACATACAAAAGATCAATGAAGCCAAATGGTGGTTCTTTGAAAAATTAAGCAAAATTGACAAGCCCTTAGCCTGACTCAATAAAGGAGGGAAGAAGACTCAAATAAATACAATTGTAAATTATAGGAAAGATATCACAGCAGACACTACAGAAATTCAGAAAAATCATGCGAAGTTTCTATGAACAACTATATGCCACTAAGATAGAGAACTTGGAAGAAATGGAAGAATTCCTAGAAACAAATACTCGTCCAAAACAGAACCAGGAAGAACTACAGAACCTAAATGAACCAATCAAAGACAAAGAAATCAAAACAGTTATTAAGACTCTCCCCAACAACAAAAGTTCAAGACCAGATGGCTTTACAAATGATTTCTATAAAACCTTCAGTTAACAGTTAATACTTACATTTTTAAAGCTCTTCCACAAGATCTAAGAAATAGGAACACCCCCTTCCACCTTCTATGAAGCCAACATCACCCTGATACCAAAAGCAGATAGGGACACAACCAAAAAAGGAAAACTACAGACCAATATCTCTGATAAATATAGATACTAAAATACTGAAAAAGATCCTAGCCAATTGAATACAGCAGTATATTAAAAAAGATTGTTCATCATGACCAAATGGGATTTATCTCAGGAATGCAAGGCTGGTTCAATATACATAAGTCAATCAATGCCATTTACCACATCAATAAAAGCAAAACCAAAAACCATGATTATCTTAATAGATGCAGAAAAAGTTTTGACAAAATCTAACACCTGTTCATGCTCAAAACACTATAAATAAATGGGAATAGATGGAAAATTCCTTAAGATAGTAGAGTCCATATACAGAAACCTACCACCAACATCATACTCAACAGGCAGAAGCTGAAAGCATTCCCCTTCAGATCAAGGACTAGACAGGGCTGCCCACTATCACTATTACCCTTCAACATAGTATTGGAAGTTCTCTCCATAGCAATCAGGCAAGAGAAAGGAATAAAAGAAATACAGATTGGAAGGGAAGAAGTCAAACTCTCACTCTTTGTAGATGATATGAGAGCATAAATAGAAAAACCTAAAGAATCCAGAAGAAAGCTTATGGAAATCACTAGGCAATATAGCAAAGTGTCAGGCTACAAAATCAATGTACAAAAATCAGTGGCATTTATTTATGCAAACAGGAAGTCTGAAGAAGAGATATCCAGAAATCACTCCCATTCACTATTGCAGCAAAATCAATAAAATATATAAGAATAATCCTTACAAAAGAAGTGAAAGACTTGTATATGGGTTGGAAGAATTAATATCAAAATGAATATGCTACCCAGAACCATATATAAATTTAATGCACTACTCACCAAAGTACCAGCAAGTTTCTTTAAGAGAATAGGATGAAAATCACAATCCTTTATCTGGAACCAGGAAACACCTAGAATTGCCAAAAAAAAAAAAAAAAAAAAAATCTTGAGAACAACAAAAGAAATGGAGGCATTATACTCCCAGATCTCAAACTATATTATAACACCACCATAATGAAAACAGCCTGGTACTGAAACAAAAATAGATACACAGACCAGTGGAACAGAATTGAAAGTCCAGAAATAAACCCCTACACTTACAGACATCTAATTTTTAGTAAATGGGCCCAAAGTATTAAACAGAAGAAGGAGGCCCTCTTTAATAAACAGTGCTAGGAAAACTGGGTTGAAACATGCAGAAGAATGAAGAAATCTCACCAGAAATAAAAGTCAACTCCAAATGGATTAAGGACCTGGATGTTAGACCAGAAACTATCAAATACTTAGAGAAAAGCATTGCTGAAACACTTTCCAATATAAACCTCAAGGTTATCGTTGATGATACAAACCCAAATGTAAGAAACATAAAAAGAAAAACAAATCAATGGGACTACATCAAACTGAAAACCTTCTGCACAGCAAAAGAAACCATCACCCAAATGAAAAGACTCCTCACAGAAAGGGAGATCTTTACATGACATATATCAGACAAGAGGCTAATAGCCAAGGTATATAAAGAGCTTACCAAAGTAAAAGACTCTAGGGTGGGTGGGGGGCAGGGGAGTTTAGGTCCTGGAACATGATGGCAGAAGACCTAGTAGGGGTTGTATTGCTATGTGGAAAACTGAGAAATGTTATGCACATACAAACTATTATATTTACTGTTGACTGTAAAACATTAATCTCCCAATAAAGAAATTAAAAAAAAAAGAGCTCAGAAAAATTAGCAACAAAAAAGAAAATGACCCCATCCAAAAGTGGGCAGAGGATATGAACAGGATGTTCACTACAGAAGAGATCCAAAAGGCTAACGAACATACGAAAAATTGCTCCAAGTCACTGATTGTCAGAGAAATGCAAATAAAGACAACATTGAGATACCACCTTGCCCCTGTGAGAATGGCATACATCAAAAAGGACAGTAGCAACAAATGCTGGAGAGGCTGTGGGGACAAAGGAACCTGTCTGCACTGCTGGTGGGAATGTCGATTGGTCCAACCTCTGTGGAGAAGAGTCTGGAAAACTCTCACAAGGCTAAAAATGAACCTTCCATATTTCCCAGTAATTCCTCTCCTAGGGATATATCCTAAGGATTCTGTAACACCTAACCAAAACGATAGGTATACACTTATGTTCATAGAAGCACAATTCATAATAGCCAAAACCCAGGTGCCCAACGACAGATAAATGGCTGAGAAAGCTATTGTGTATATATATATATATACACACAATAGAATACTACTCAGCTATTAAGAATAATGAACTCACCTTCTCTGATGCATCTTCAATGGAGCTAGAAGGAATTATGTTAAGTGAGCTAAGTCAGAAAGACAAAGAGAAGTATGAGATGATCCCATTCATAAAGAGAAGTTGAGGAAGAAGAACAGGAAGGGAAACTCAAAACAGAATCTGACTGAGTTTGGAGTATTGCATCAAAGTAAAAACCTCTGGGTGGAGGGTGAGGGTAGATGTTCAGCTTTACTGGGGGGGACACATACCTTTGGTGTAGGGAATGATTCTAATATGCACTCTTACTAACTTACAGTTTTACAAATCACTATTTAATCAATATGAAAGGAGAAAAATGGAAATTAGAAAAATTTAAAATACAATAAACTAACTTATTTTTGTAAATTAGATTTTTTTTTTAATTTATAAAATAGAAACATTGACAAGACCATAGGATAAGAGGATTACATTTTGGGAAACTAAAAGCAGGACTTGACTAAATCTGGAGTAGGGCACCAAAGTAAAAACACTGGGGTGAGGGTAAGGGTGGACATGCAGCTTCCAAGGACGGTAAGGGTGGGTGGGGGGGGTGGGATGGGACACAGTCTTTTGGTGTTGGGAATGGTGTTTATGTACACTCCTATTAATTTGTAGTCATATAAATCACTATTTAATTAATATGAGAGGGGAAAATTGATTGTATGTGTCAAACTTTTTAAAGTACAGACTGAATATTTTAAACACATAGGCTGAGTCTTTGATATGTTGACTCTCTCAAAACACTAGACCAGGGAGAATAGAAGCAACCGGTAGCACAGCTATATACAAGATGTTGGGTATTATACGGCAAATCCTAACAAAGGGACTTTTCAAAGTTAACCCAATTACCAAATAATATGATGACAACAATAACTATCCATTGTCTTCTTGAACCCTAAGACAGCAGGAACCTCACATTTCCACTATAGAACCTATATTTCCCCCAGTCCTGGAACCTAGGGTGGGGCCCACTTTCCTGCATACTTCTCTCAGTTCATATTAAATAATATTGCATCCGCTGATTGCAACCTAATCAATGCAACGAATGCCAACCCAGCATGCTTCACTTCAGACTGTGTCCAGAGACTTCAGGTGTGGAATGACAACCTTTCAGCTTCATTACTCCAGTGAGACCTTTCCTTTCATAGTATTCTCTAATTCCATTCCAGGTGGTTCACTTCTTAACAAAGTCCCAAAACCTAGATATAGACCAGGTCCCCTGAGATAGAGCATACATTCACACATATCCATAAAGTAGGGCAAAATATATACCTGAAAGCAAAAGTACACAATATTCTTCAGTGAGTACCCCCCAACACTTCATCTGCACTATTCCAGCCTTTAGGTCCCGTAATTGTTCAACAATTTGTTTGGCTTTGTATGTTAACTCCCTACTCAGCCACCAGGTTCCAGATGCCATCACGATGCTGACCAAACTTCCCTGGACAGATGACCCCACCTGGAGCTCCCCTTCCCCAGGGACCCACAGTACTAGGAAAAGAGAGAGGCAGACTGGGAGTATGCCCATGTTCAGTGGGGAAGCAATTACAGAAGCCAGACCTTCTTCTACCTTCTGCAACCCACAATGACCTTGGGTCCGTACTCCCAGAGGGATAAGGAAGGGGAAAGCTATCAGGGGAGGGGATGGGATATAGAGATCTGGTGGTGGGAATTGTGTGGAGTTGTACCCCTCCTATCCTATGGTTTTGTTAATGTCTCCCTTTTTAAATAAATAAATAAATAAATGCATAAATAATAAAAAAGAGGGGTGCATTTCCACACAATGCTTATTTCCAGAGCTCCTTATCCAATCCCCTCCCTTGATAGCTTCCCTATTCTCTATCCCTCTGGGAGTATAGACCCAGGATCATTGTGAATTGCAGAAGGTAGAAGGTTTGGCTTCTGTAACTACTTCTCTGCTGAACATGGCCATTGACAGGTCAGTCCATACTCCCAGCCTGTTTCTCTCTTTCCCTAAACTTTTAAAAAAATATATTTTATTTCTTTATTATTTTATTTTTCACCAGAGCATTGTTCATCTTTGATTTATAGTGGTGCTGGGGATTAAGCCAGGAACCTTTAGTAGTATACACTAAGTCATCTTAATAAGAGCACATGGTTTGGGAATAGGGAGAAAGAAATTAAAAAGAATTGCATAGAAATAGATGCAATGTATGTTGATTTTTTTTAACAGGGCTGACACTGCAGTGTTAATAGCAACAGATCAATTCAGCATTATATATATAAAAAAAAAGATGAGGACATTTGTATTTTCTTTTTGTACCACTTCTTGTTAGAAGAACATATTTCCATACTGATTACTGTATGACTTACTGTGGCTCCATAAGGGAAGTACAGTGGTCCCATCTCACTGCATCTCACTGTGTCTAGCTTAAACACATGTATACTATGTCTGAAGACTTTTTTTTAAAATATGCTTCTATTTATTTATTGCCACTGGGATTATTGCTGGGGCTGGTTACCTGGACTACAAAGCCATAGCTCCTGGCAGCCATTTCCCCCCTTTTTTTCTAATTTTTTTTAAATAGTACAGAGAAACTGAGAAGAAAGGAGGAGATAGAGGAGAGAGAAAGAGAGACACCTGCTTCACCACTTGAGAAGTACCCCCCTGTGAGTAGGGAGGGGGCCAGCAAGCGGGAGGAGGGAGAAGGGACTTGAACCCAGGTCTTTACGCACCATAATAGGGTAATAGGTGCAATTAACTGGGTGTGCCACTGTTCCACACCTGAAGACCTTTATACTGTGGAGGCAGCTTGTTCTTTCCTTCCTCTACATACAAAAATGGCATACCTTTCTTTTCTTCTCCTCCTCCTCCTTCTCTCTCTCTCTCTCTTTTTTTTTGTCATCACTAAGGTTTCATTGCTCTGAGTTGATTTTTTCAGATGGAAAGAGAGAGAGAAATAATCAAAGAGAAAGACACCATAGTATCAATGTTGAGCTCCCTCTAGTGTGGTAAGCTGTGTACGTGGCCAAGTAGCACACTAAGTGATTTTGCCATCCAAGAATGGCATGACTTAAAGGAAAGCTATTCTTGTAGTCTTGATCTCAGAGTGGAAAGCAAGCAAGCAAACAAACAAACCTAAAAGGAACTTGAAATAAGAATACATCTGGGGTCGGGGGGTTGGACAACAGCGCAGCAGGCGAAGCGCAAGGACCAGCCTAAGGATCCCGGTTCAAGTGCCGGCTCCCCACCTGCAGGGGGGTCGCTTCACAAGTGGTGAAGTAGGTCTGCAGGTGTCTATCTTTCTCTCCCCCTCTCTGTCTTCCCCTCCTCTCTCCATTTCTCTCTGTCCTGTCCAACAACGTCACCAATAGCAACACAGTAATAATAACCACAAGAACAATAAAACAACAAGGGCAACAAAAAGGGAAAAAATAGTCTTCAGGAGCAGTGAATTCATGGTGCAGGCACCAAGCACCAGCAATAACCCTGGAGGCAAAAATATACATATACATTCAGGGTAGAGCTGAAGCAACAAAACTGCAGTTGTTAACACTAATATGAGCAGTAAATAAGGTGCATCAGTACAAGTAGCTAAAACTTGAGAAGGAGGATTGTTAGCTACTACATCAAAACAAACTAAAAGAGACACAGATTAAACACATAAATATGAAATCAAAAATAATAAAGATTTAAAAAATGATATAGGGAATGTGCTTATGAGCCTAGGGAAGTGAGGACATGCATATTGCTTTTGTTAATTTGTAGTCTTGTTATTGATTTCATATATATATACATTTTCCCAGAGCACTGCTCAGCTCCGGTTTATGGTGCTGCTGGAAATTGAATCTGGGATATCTGAGCCCCAGATAGAAAATGTAGCCTTCTTTTTAATCCTATACTATGTCCGTGTGTGCGTGTGTGTGTGTGTGTATGTGTGTGTGTGTGTGTGTATGTGTGTGTGATAGAAGGTAGTCTTTCTGCTTGTTTGTTTGCCACCAGGGTTATTGCTGGGGCTTGGTGCCTACACTATGAATCCACTGCTCCCAGATGCTATATTTTCCTTTTTTTTTTTTTCTTTCTTACTATTTTTATTTGAAAGGACAGAGAGAAATTGAGAGGTAAGGGGGAGATAGAGAAAGAGAAAGACAGACACCTGCAGTGAGTAACTGGGTGAGCCACCGCCAGCCTCTAGGATGTAGATTTATATGATTAAGGAGCAGGAAGCTCTGAGGCTGTCAGGAGGGCAGGATATGCTACTTCTCCAGGGGACCACAATTAGGTATGTATTTGACACTACAGTTATCCTGCAGGGATGGGATGATTCACTTTAAACTTGGTTAAAGCCCCTACTTTTTGGGAGTATTGATCTTCTGGTGGCCAGGGAACTTAAAGTTGTTCATTTCATTGTCACTCCTTTGAAAGTAAATTACCTTCTCTGGATGCTTTCATGATTTTGTCCTTGTCTTTGAAGTGTTTCAGTTTCACTGTGTCTAATTAAGGATTTCTTAGCAAGCTTGAGATTCACTGTTACTGACCACCTTTTTGGAACAGTAATTTTCAAGGTTTTCTGTTTGTTTGTTTTTCCCCCACAGCCTCATCCACCTTCATATACAGTCCTCAGCCTTGATACCACCTGGTATAATATAATGCCATCTGAGAACCTGTAATCACCTTTTACCAATACACAAGAAACTCAGCAACCTACAAATTATTACAATATTGGCATGAGTTTACATAACATGATAGTTTGCTGACTTCAGTGGAGAGAAATATAAATCAAATCAATGTCCAATGACAAAGCATGATAGCCCAAATCAGACGTTTGTGTTCGAAATGTAGAGATCTTTAGCTATGAGCATAATCAATAGTGCAGCAGCTACACAAACTCCAACTCTTGAATGCAGGTAAAAGACTTTGCCCCTCAATTCTAGAGTTAAAACATGACTACAAAACTGAGGCAAACAGACAGCCATTCAATGTAAAGATTCAGTTAAAACACACACACACACACACAAAACCAAAGAACTCAAGATCCTTGTTCCATATATTTAACTGGAATACTTTTTAGGCTTGTCAAGAAGACAGTAGTCATTTACATTCCTCTTACAAGAGAATTAGCTTCACTTCAGGTCACATCCATGACTTGAAGCAATTCTAAGTTCAATGCTTAGGTTAGGGGAGAGGAGATGTTTTGTCTGTGAAAATGGCACCCAGGGTTCTCCCAAAACTACCCCAGGGGTTCTAAAGTATAAAGATTTTAGAAAGGAACTATTGACAGGAATAGATCTAGTCCTTCCTTCTGAGAGCCGAAGCAAGAATTAAAAAGACCATGATTTTATGCCAAAGCAACTGTATGTAGCATTTCATTATTGCTACAAAGTCAACCTATGATGCTTTAACGGGGTGAAGATTCAACAGTGTGAAGACGTAGCCTTTGGATGAGATAGACTTAAGGTAGAATGTTAGGGAATATTACTACTGTGTTAAAATAAAAATGAGTCAGTGGCAGTTCAAACTAATTACTGGAGACTTACCCACAATCAGGTGGGTAATCAACTAAAAGATTACTGAGACAAATGCTAATCTCATCTAAAAATGAACTTCACAGACATATCTAGAATAAGGGGTACCACACCCCAGCTAAACTGACACATAAAATGAACTATACATTGTGAAATTCTATTTAGGTATATTTTAGACTTTTTCATTTTGTCTCACTCTCTTGTTTTTTCTCTTTTGTATTGCTTCTATATTTTGTTTATGTAAAAATTATATATTTGTTACTTAATTTGCTTCTAGTTCTTATTTAATCTCTATGTAATCTGCTGCTAAACCCATATATTTAGTTTAAAATGTCAGTTAACAAATTTGTGCTCTAAAAGGTTTATTTGGTTATTTTTTTTAAAATACTTGGTCAT
Organism: Erinaceus europaeus; assembly: GCF_950295315.1. Classification (NCBI taxonomy): domain Eukaryota; kingdom Metazoa; phylum Chordata; class Mammalia; order Eulipotyphla; family Erinaceidae; genus Erinaceus; species Erinaceus europaeus. Next base: position 96,471,472 of record NC_080164.1, on the reverse strand, counting down.
TCTTCACATTACTGTCTTTACTCATTTCCCCCCACACTTTCCTCTAATTTCACATTCTGTTTCTGACAATTTCTGTATCTTAAGACCTTGATGATCAGGTTGTGTGAATTCTACTTTCTGCTGCATTTGTATCATGGTATCTTCTGTTTTATTTATATTATATAATTCCTGATTACATATTATAGTTTACAGAAACTTGTCTCTAGAAATGTTTGAGGCCTGTAATAAAAGTAGGCTTCTTTGTATGTGCTCTCTGAGGGTACATCATCATCATCATCATCATTATTATTATTATCATCATCATCATCATCATTTTATCTGAGGCTACATTCTACCTAAGACTACTTAAAGCTAAATTTTCAGCATGACCATAAGTCTAGAGACTTACTTGTTTGGTTACAGATATCTCAAGTGGAATTTTGTTTTACCTTTCCAAGTAGTGGTAAAGATTGGCCAGAGAATTCCCTTTCTGTCTCATGGAATAGATGAAAGGGGAAATAGTGGGTTTTTTTTTCATTCATTCTTACACTAGAATAAGAGTGAGAACTTTTAGAATTTTATTGATTTGCCATTGGCTTTCAATACTACAAAATGCCAGGAGTATAGCTAAGGATGAGATTCTTAAGGTCCCAGTTTCATTAGGTCTCATAACAGATATCGCCTAAACTTGGGCTTTATCTCTTATCTCCAGCAGCAGTGCAGCTATATATACACCAAAATTAAAGTTCAAGTTAATTCCATAACTACCCTCAAGGAAAAGAAAAAAAAACTATTGCTCAACTTGTATCTCTGTGTTATTTTATTTACTTTTATTTAGTTTTTTTTCTTGTAGATTATAATGTATCTTAAAAGATTTGACTGTTATTTGTTTTCCCCTAAAGAGTTGGTTTCCCTAGTTTGTTGTACTGCTATAAGTGAACAGCTTTGTATAGAATTATTAGCTTTTTGAAATATTTGCATAAATCTTCATTAGATTTCCGGCTTTTGACTTAGGAGATAGTATTTTAAGTTGCTTTTTTTAAAATAAATTTATTTGATTATTTATTTATTGGATAGAGACAAAGAGCAATCCAGAGGATAAGGGAAAGATAGAGAGGGGCAGAGAGACAACTGCAACACCATTTCACCATTCGTGAAGCTTTCTCCCCTGCAGGTGGGGACCAGGGATTTGAACCCTGGTTCTTGCACTGTAATGTGTGCATTTAACAGATGTGCCATCACCTGGCCCCAATTGCTTGGGATTTTTGTTTGTTTTGTTTTTGTTTTCTTGGTGTGGTCTGTAATGAGAATAAAAGGGGAGTACATAGGAGACTCATCAGATCATCAACTTTCAATAGGAAGAGGCTTTGAGAGAGGGCTATAAGACCTCTAAACTGTTTTCTGTGTAAGAACTATCACTTTCATAGTTTTTTTTTCCACTTTTTATTCAACAACATTAAAGTTGGAGAATATATTTTTTGTAGGACTCTTGGCAAAGAAAATCTCCTGCAATGTACTTCGTTTGCAGCTGACTGAAAAAGCAAGACTGTGTTGAAGTAGGACTGCTGGGAAATATGCTAAATACACTTTCTAGATTAGTGAGGGTGGGGCAGACAGCATAATGGTTATGCAAAGAGACTCTCATGCCTGAGGCTCCAAGGCCCCAGGTTCAACCCTGACACCACTATAAACCAGAGCTGAACAGTACTCTGGTGTAAAAAAAAAAAAAAAAAAAAAAAAAAAATCACTTTCTAGATTAGTGTAATGACTAAGACTAACCAAACTGTAGCAAATTATTCACATTTGTGCTTTCAAAAATTGCAAAATTCTGCCTATAGTGAAACACCAGGATCACCCAAAGATAGTGAAGTGAGAAATTCTAAGTTATACACACGCTAGTGACCATGTAGCTCCAAATAGATAGTGTACTTGGAATTCAAATAACTGAATCTCAGAGTTAGAATTTTACATAATTCAGTATATTTCTTTCCCATCTGTTAAAGTCTATAGAGAGTAGATTTTATATTTGCTCCAAGAAAGAAACTGGAGACTTAGTTCATTGAAATTTATTTGACATCAAATATCAAGACAAACCAAGAGAATTGTCAATATTCTGCTCAGACCTTTGCATTCATTGACTTTCTCTCTCCTCTGAGCATTAATTTTGAGTATAAAAAAATCCACTGGATATCTCTGATGCCAATTCTTATAGTTCCTTTTGAAATATTCTGATAGATAGCTTTTCCCAGCATCAGAGAAGGTGTTTGTTATAAACTGTAGGATGACTATATGTAGATAAATAACACTTTGAGGAATTTTTAGCTGTATCTTTTAACTCAGGCACTAGTTGTCTAATTATTTTCTGTGTCCTTTGTGGGGAGGGACCCTGATTTCTAGAGTTGAGACAAATAGGAGGTGGCAAAGGAAGAGATTCAATAGTGTTACTATTCTACACTCACTGGAGTTTGATTAAAGGAAAAGGTTTTATGCAGTAACATTACTTATCAGGATGTTAGAGCAACTCAGATATCAGTGGAGATCCCTGGATACAACAAAAATGTATGTACAATCTGTAGAAATTTACTCTTGTGTTTTGCCATTCAAATAGCATACATATAGATATTAATAATGACTAAATAGTTAACAAACATGCACAAAATTTGACAATAATTTTAACTTTTTTTAATTTAATTTTTTTATTTATAAAAAGAAAACATTGACTAAACCATAGGATAAGAGGGGTACAACTTCACACAATTCCCACCACCAGAACTCCATATCCCATCCCATCCCCTGATAACTTTCCTGTCCTTTAACCCTCTGGGAGTATGGACCCAAGGTCATTGTGAGATGCAGAAGGTGGAAGGTCTGGCTTCTGTAATTGCTTCCTCGCTGAACATGGGCATTGACAGGTCAAAGCATGCTCCCAGCCTGTCTCTCTTTCCCTAAAGGGGAAGGGATCTGGAGAAGCAGAGCTCCAGGACACACTGGTCGGGTTGTCTGTCCAGGGAAGTCTGGTCAGCACCATGCTAGCATCTGGAATCTGGTGGTTGAAAAGACAGTTAATAGGCTGGGAGTATGGATCAACCAGTCAGTGCCCGTGTTCAGCAGGGAAGCAATTACAGAAGCCAGACCTTCCACCTTCTGCATCCCATAATGACCATAGGTCCATACTCCCAGAGGGATAAAGAACAGGAAAGCTATCAGGGGAGGGGATGGGATACGGAGATCTAGTGGTAGGAACTGTGTGGAGTTGTACCCCTCTTATCCTATGGTTTTGTCAATATCTCTTTTTTAAAATAAATTTAAAAAAAATTTTAAAAAGAAAAGAGAGCTAACATACAAAGTAAAACAAATTGGTGACCAATCATGGACATAAAGGCTGGAATAGTGCTGATGAAGAGTTGGGGGGACCTCCATTTTATAGATAGCTAGTAGGCATATTTTAATTATGTTCCAAAGGGCCTGTGGCCATACAAGTGTTTTTGCTGTTGTTGTTTTTGCCTGAGCTTGAAATCTGATATTCAGGTAGATCAAAGTTATTGTTTGGGGAGATGATGTCATAGCTGGGAAAAGGACCAGAAAGCTGGATCAGGGAAGAGAGTAGCTCCCTAACATGGGAAAGTGGTATAAATATTGTTGACTGTAAACACCATCAGTTTGATTTGGTCTGGGGCCCATATTCAGTTGAGAAGCCTATGTGACCTCTGCATCCCTGCAGATACAAGCTCACATTCTGTGGTCATGAGTAGGAACATTTCAAGCTGCCCCAATATCAACCCATATTCCTCAAGTGTAGCATAGAGAATGTTGTCCATCCTCCCTTCAGAGGATGGAACATTCTCTACTACTATTGATCCAAATTGAGGGTAAGTTTCTATGGGGGCCCACAAAGGGGTCTATTTTGTTGTTCCTGATAGGGATGACTGATAACAATGGAGAGAGGGATTTATTAAAGGTCTAGGCCCATCATGTCTATTTGGGAATCTCAGGACTCCCCGATTAGGGCTCCAGCTGATGGGGTGGCCTGACAGTGACTAAAGAGTCATCATTAAAGTATGCCAGTCTCTTGCCCTTATTCAACTTTTGCTGTCCTTGCTTTGATAAGGGTAGCTTTGGAGTGAGTGAAAGAACTGTAATAGGAAGTAGGTGAGGAGGGTATCTAAGTCTAAGTAGACACTATTTCATTATGAACTTTGTACTGACTCACTACAGACTATTGTGTATTTTTGCTTTCAGGTATATATTTTGCCCTAATTTATGGATACATGTAAACATATGCCCTATCTCATGAGACCTCGTCTATATCTAGGTTTTGGGATTTTATTAGGAAGTGAACCACCTGGAATGGAATTAGAGAATACTATGAAAGGAAAGGTCTCACCCAAGTAATGAGAGTGAAGGTTTGACATTCCATGCCTGACATCTGTGGACACAGTCTGAAGTGAAGCATGCTAAGGTGGTACTCCTTGTGTTGATTAGGTTGGGATCAGCAGATGCAATATCATTTGGAATGAATTGAGAGAAGCATCAGGAAAGTGAGCCCCACCCTAGAGGTTCCTGCATTGGGGGAAATATCGTCTCTAAAGAGGAAGCAAAAGCTTTCTGCTGTCTTAGGGTTTAAGAAGACAATAGATAGTTATTGCTAAAATCACATTATTTGGCAATTGGATTAAAAGGGGCCTCTGATAGCATCTGTGTAAGCAGGAGAGGCATTTTGGGAATGAGGAAGTAGGGTTATCAATGGCTAGCAGACAGAGAGGTGTCCTGAGGGAGGAGAAAAGATGGGTCAGGTATGATAATTTCTTTTTTTTTTTTTTTAATTTATTTCTTTATTGGGGAATTAATGTTTTACATTCAACAGTAAATACAATAGTTTGTACATGCATAACATTCCCCAGTTTCCCATTTAACAATACAACCCCCACTATGTCATTTATCATCCTTCATGGACCTGTATTCTCCCCGCCCACCCACCCCAGTGTCTTTTACTTGGGTGCAATACGCCAATTCCATTTCAGGTTCTACTTGTGTTTTCTTTTCTGATCTTGTTTTTCAACTTCTGCCTGAGAGTGAGATCATCCCATATTCATCCTTCTGTTTCTGACTTATTTCACTCAACATGATTTTTTCAAGGTCCAAGGTATGATAATTTCTGGTAGCTTTTGAATAAGCAGACCATTTGGTTTAAAAACAAGGAAGTAAGCTATTGTATTGGGAATGCAGAGTCCTTGTGAGTCAGAGAGTCTGACAGGTGAAGCTGAACCTGAAGGCTGTTCTCTCCCATGCTCAATCCCTGGTAGAGAGAGGCTGACAGGAAGACCGTATTCCCTAGGCATCCACCTTTCAATGGGAGGTTCCACCAAGCTCAACTATATCCTCACAGTTTCCCTACATTGCCTATCTTTTATTACTTTATTTAATTTAAAGTCTATTGTGTCAGAGATGAGAATGGCTGTTCCTGCCCTTTTTTGTGGTCCATTAGCCTGTAGGATAGTTTTCCATCCCTTCACTTTAAGCCTGTGTTTGTCTTGTTGGGTCAGATGGGATTCTTGCAAGCAGCATATGGTTGGGGTGTGTGTTCTGATCCATCCTCCCAGTCTATGCCTTTTAACTGGTGAATTTAAGCCATTTATTGATATGGATTCAATATAATGTAGTGCCATTATTCTATAATTGTTTTATTTGCTCTAATATATGGCAAGTATTCTGGTGATGTTCTTGTTTATAAGAGATCTTTTAGAACCTCTTTCAGGGCAGGTTTGGTGATGGTTGCCTCCTTTAATTGTTGTCTGTCTGAGAAGGTTTTGATCGTTCCATCTAGTTTTTTTTTTTAATAATTTATTTCTTTATTGGGGAATTAATGTTTTACATTCAACAGTAAATACAATAGTTTGTACATGCATAACATTCCCCAGATTCCCATTTAACAATACAACCCCCACTATGTCATTCATCATCTTTCATGGACCTGTATTCTCCCCAACCAACCACCCACCCACCCCTTTTACTTTGGTGTAATACTCCAATTCCATTTCAGGTTTGACTTGTGTTTTCTAATCTTGTTTTTCAACTTCTGCCTGAGAGTGATATCATCCCATATTCATCTTTCAGTTTCTGACTTATTTCACTCAACATGATTTTTTCAAGGTCCATCCAAGATCGGCTGAAAACGGTGAAGTCACCATTTAGTATTCCATTGTGCATATATACCACAACTTGCTCAGCCACTCATCTGTTGTTGGACACCTGGGTTGCTTCCAGGTTTTGGCTATTAAAAATTGTGCTGCCAAGAACATATGTGTACACAGATCTTTTTGGATGGATGTGTTGGGTTCCTTAGGATATATCCCCAGGAAAGGAATTGCAGGGTCATAGGGTAGGTCCATTTCTAGCCTTCTGAGAGTTCTCCAGACTGTTCTCCACAGAAGTTGGACCAATTGACATTCCCACCAGCAGTGTAGAAGGGTTCCTTTGACCCCACACCCTCTCCAACATTTGCTGCTGTTACCTTTTCTGATGTATGACATTCTCACAGGAGTGAAGTGATATATCATTGTTGTCTTGATTTGCATTTCTCTGACAATCAGAGACTTGGAGCATTTTTTCTTGTGTTTCTCGGCCTTTTGGATCTCTTCTGTGGTGAATATTCTGTCCAAGTCCTCCCCCGATTTTTGGATGGGGTTATTTGTTGTCTTGTTGTTGAGTCTGGCAAGCTCTTTATATATGTTGGTTATTAAACTCTTATCTGATGTATGGCATGTAAAGATCTTCTCCCATTCTGTGAGGGGTCTCTTGGTTTGGGTAGTGGTTTATTTTGCTGTGAAGAAGCTTTTTAATTTGATGTAGTCCCATAGGTTTATACTTGCCTTAGTCTTCCTTGTAATTGGATTCGTTTCATTGAAAATGTCTTTAAAATTTATGCGGAAAAAAGTTCTGCCAATATTTTCCTCTAAGTATTTGATAGTTTGTGGTCTAACATCCAAGTCCTTGATCCACTTGGAATTTACTTTTGTATTTGGTGAAATACAGTGGCTCAGTTTCATTCTTCTGCATGTTTCAACCCATTGTTTCCAACACCATTTGTTGAAGAGACTCTGCTTTCCCCATGTAATAGTCTGGGCCCCTTTGTCAAAGATTAGATGTCCATACGTGTGGGGCCTTCCATCTAGTTTGAATGAAAGTCTAGCAGGATATTGTATCCTTGGTTGAAACCCTTTTTCATTCAGGACTTGATAGGTATCTTGCCATTCTCTTCTGGCTTTTAAAGTTTGAGTGGAGAAGTCTGCTGATAATCTTATGGGTTTTCGCCTCTATGTGACTTTTTGTTTTTCTCTTGCAGCCTTTAGGATCCTTTCTTTATCCTTACTTCTTTTCATTGTAACTATGATGTGTCTTGGTTTCTTCAGGTCTGGGTTGGTTCTGCTTGGGACTCTCTGAGTCAGTTCTCTAATTACCTCGAGGTAGCTTGTGTTTTCCTTTATGTTCTCCTCTGTTTTTTCCCTAATTCTTAACACTCTTTCCTCCATAGTTGTCTTCATTTCTGTGATTATTCGGTTTATTATTGCTTGCATACTTTTCTTATCTATGGTTACTTCTGACTGATTTGGAGTTTCTTCTGGGCTCCTGTCTTGATTCATTGTGGTAGCAGTTTATTTGCTCTTGATTTGGCCATTTTCTTTTTATTGATGTCTTTTTTTATTTTTCTGTTCTGTCATTCTTCAATTGTCGTGTTTTGCGTACAAGCCACACTATATTAAATACCTTCATGACAAATGTAGTCACTCAACCTCAGAAATTACAATGGTAACCTAAGCAAGGATTGATGCAGTTCAACCAATACCAGTTAGCCAAATAACACCTCCAGTCCAAAAAAAAAAAAAAAAAATAGCAACCACTTCCAAAGGAAAAAGAAAGGAAAAAAGGGAAAGCAAGAATAGACAATTATGCAAATCTACTGTCCACTGTAAATTCTAGGGATAGCAAAAGGAGAAAGGGAACTAGAGAACTGAGACACAGAGAGAGAGAGAGTCCACTCTGAATCAGATTTCTTCCCCAAAATAAGTCACAAATGAGTATCAGTGAATTCAGAAATCAAAAGAAGGAGGAAGGAAGAAAAGAAGAGAAGAACAAGAAGAAAAGAAAAAGAAAAAAAAGAGCAATGAAAGGAAAGAAGTTTTTTTTTTTTTTTCAAATTAGCTAGGAGAAGGGAAAAAGGAGAGTGGAGGGAAGAGGTAAAGAGAAACAAGTTCCTCTCACACTGGATAGGACACCCAGTCACCTAGCAATGGAGAAAACAATAGCATTTGCTCAACCTAAAGAAGGAGGGGGCAAAAGGGACACATGTATATAATAATAGTAATAATAAAATAGAATAGAGTAGAAAACCCTAACAGTCAGTCTGCAGCTTGGACCACTCCAGATCAGGCAGCCTGAGCAAAGACAGCCAATTGTAAGAAGTATCCAAGAGAAAAAAAAAGAAAAGAAAAACCCAGGTAGTCTTTCCCAGGCATGGGTGAAGCTCTAATTGGTCAGATATTTTGTCACTCAAATAGAGCTCCAGCCACTTAAAAAAAAACTGAAGGAAAACAAAAAGGGAAAAAGTTTGGAATGAAGCCCCTGGTGAGCCAGGAATCTTGGTAAAGAAAATAGCTCAGAGGGGAGCCAGCTAGGAACAGTTCTCCAGGCCCTGGGGGCTGGTTCTGGGGTAGGGGGAGGGATGAGCTTCAGAAATAATCAAAAGATTTCCTTTCTTTTCCCTCCTGGCCTCTGTTTTCTAACCCAAGAGTAGTCTCAACCTTAGGACCCCTTATTCACCCTCCTGCTGATGGCCCAGTATCCTACCCTATCCAGAGAATTCCTGGTCATAAGCTTCTGCTTGTTGGAGCTCACACCAGTTGCAGCTTGCAAGTCACCATCTTGGCTCCGCCCCCAATTTAATTTTTTTTTTTTAAAAAGAAACTGGCCATTTAAAAAAAGATATTGATTCACTGTTTTAATGTACACTTACAGTTATTCCAATGACAATTTTAAGCTGTGGCAGTTGTGAATGCTACATACTGGGTGTGAGGGAAGTGGGCAGGGGGAGGGGTCACACACAACAATCATATTACATTCATCTGCATGTTCATAAACGACCCCCAAGCCATTACACATAGATTTATTTCTTGTTTTTGATGCATGTCTATTCTGGGTGAGCAGAAGGGCAGGGAGGGTCTGTTGCACATTCTCATTCAGAGGCTCAGGATGGAAGAGATCCCATCATTTTGTGAGGAAGAAAAAGATAAATAATTAACCACATACCAACTCTTAAATGCTCCTACCAAAATAGACATGCATCACTTTACTCGGTTTATTTGTTTTTGCCAGCACGGTTATCACTAGTTGCATGTACAATTTTACCACTGTAAGCAGTCTTCTATTGTTCTTCCTTTGGTCTAGATAAAACATGAGAGATACAGAGACAGAGAGAGCAAAAGGAAATACAGTGCAACACTTTTCCACTGCTTTGTGAGACTTCACCTCTTCAGGTACTCCCAAGAAGTGGCCTAGGACTTTTCACCTGGGTCCTTGGGCATAGTAATGTGACACTCTACCCAGAAAGGCCCTTTACTCATTTCATGTCAAACATTCTTCAAGATAGGCTGAACCTATAGAAGAGATCTAAGAAAAGTAATGAAGCCCACTGCAACTGTTTCCAGTCTTTTAAGTCTTTCTACTTTGGCAACATTGACACATCCAAAGAAAAAAAAGAATTTGCCACCATTTTTCTGTGCCCTACTCATAGGACCAGATTCAGAGTGTGAAACCTGTGCAGTCATGCAGGGCCCTTATTAGAAGGACCCCACACTAGAGCTTTAACCCTTTGCTATTGTTGTCTTGAAAGCCTTAATCATTTTATCTTTGAACTTGTATTCTTAAGTGAAGTTTGAGGGGACATTGGAATATGTTTGTGAATTGAAGAGATGCACATAACGTGCTGTGTTCTTTACCATAGCTTCTACATATGGCTTTCACAATGCCCCATGAGCACAGAATTGCAGTGAACCCGTAATGTAGAGGAGTTCTATGAGAGTACAAGATAAGCATGTCACACCTAGTACTGAGTGAGTAGGGATGTGAAAACTCCAAGCAGTTATTGCTTTGAATGCAGAAAGAAGGAATAGTAGTCTAATAAGCAACAAGAACCCAGTTGTCACATCTTCTTATTCCTTTTACTTCCCTTTACTAGCTAACCACTAGTGCTGAAAATAGCAGGGATGGAAAAGATAGGGCAACCCACAACTCTTCTTTTCAGGCCTTTTTTTATTTAGTAGGAAACTACAGAGTATTGATAGAATGTGTGTATACTGAAATATGAAATAAGAGTTGTTGGTATGGGCTAAGAAATATAGTGTGGTCTCACTAAATGGCTACTGAATGAATAGGTAACAAATTAGCAAATCATTAGAGATCATTTGGTTGTAGAGCAGAGTATAAATGTTAAGCAAACTTTAGAATGTTCATTTGATAAGCTTAGCAAAAACAGGTAAAACAGGGGGGATCAGGGAGGTGGTGCATCCAATTAAGCACACATATTACCAAATGCAAGAAGCTGGGTTTGAGCCCACACTCCCCGCCTTTAAGGGGTTCGTTTGCAAGCAGTGAGCAGGTCTTCAGGTGTCTATCTTTCTCTCTCCCTATCTCCCCATCCTCTCTCAAGCTTTGTGGAACTTTGATGGGTATGAGTTAAATTTGCATATGGCTCTGGGGAGAATATTCATTTTGATATTTATTCTTCCAATCCATGAGGCTCCTAAGTCCTTGGTTCAATTGGCTTATGGGCCTCATCATAAGCCAGAGCCGAACAGTGCTCTGAAAAAAAAGAAGAAAAAAAAAAAGGTAAGGAAAGAAAAGCTGAGTATAATTACCCTCCTGTCTGAACAAGGAAGTCAAGATAGTCCACTAAGTGGAACAATGAATGGTGATGGGAGTACATTATCTGAAGTCAAAGATGCAGTTTCTGGGGAAACAGAACATTGGGAGGAGAGTCGTAGGAATGGTGGGAAAGGGTAAGGTATATAAATGAGCTGCCTCGACTGGGAGTATAGACCGACCAGTCAACCCCCATGTTCAGCGGGGAAGCAATTACAGAAGCCAGACCTTCCACCTTCTGCAACCCACAATGACCCTGGGTCCATGCTCCCAGAGGGATAGAGAATGGGAAAGCTATCAGGGGAGAGTGGGATATATGGAGATTGGGTGGTGGGAATTGTGTGGAGTTGTACCCCTCCTACCCTATGGTTTTGTTAATTTATCCTTTCTTAAATTAAAAAAAAAAATCACCAACTTAAAATAAATAAATAAATAATGAGCTGCCTCTTCATCTGACATACACAATCCAGAGCAGCAGTTACAGTGTAACTGAAGATATAGAAATCACTACCAGAAGGGCTGGGAAGATGGCATAATAGTTATGCCAACTGATTTTCATGCCTGAGTCTCTGAGCTCCCAGGTTCAATTTCCAGCACTACTATAAGCAAGAGAGATGATCAGTTCTCTGTTAAAAACAAAGCAAATCATCAACCTAGAAATCACTACCAGAATAAAAGTAACTTCTAGGGATACAAGGAGGTAATATTTTTCAGTCATATGCAAACATTACTTGTTACAAAATCAAATATTTTTCTTGAGTGCTTTATTTCTAGGCATGTAGACTAAGTGAAAGATAGCTCAGAGAAAGAGCTATATGAGTTAATACATGAGAAGCAGCATGCAAAATAGATTAAGTGATGATTAACATATCTGGTAGGAAGTATGAATTAATCCAGGTCTCATGTATCAACTGCAAAGCTGTCAAGTCGAATTTCCTTGATCTAACCTACATGGTAAGATCCCAGACTGCTCTCTACCCTGTCTGTATACCAAGTCCCATTCCCAGTAGAAGTGCAAAGATTGATTTGTATAATGCTTGGTAAATTGATACCATATACTTGATTCATGGCAGGGAAAAATCATTGAGAACTAACCATACTCAGCAATGACAGGTCATTTCTACAAAGAGAGGAAAAATTCCTGGAAGATGAGCTGGTTCTGTACAGGAATAAGTAATTGCTTCTTTAATTTTTTCCATGTTGAATTTAATGTTTATATAAGAGATAATGATATAATATACTAACATTCAATCACAAAAGGGAAAATTAAAAAAATAGTAGTAGATACACTTGAAAAAACAATCTAAACGGGAGTCGGAGTCGGGCGGTGGCGCAGTGGGTTAAGCACGTGGCGCAAAGCGCAGGGACCGGCGTAAGGATCCTGGTTGGAGCCCCCGGCTCCCCACCTGCAGGGGAGTCGCTTCACGGGCGGTGAAGCAGGTCTGCAGGTGTCTATCTTTCTCTCCCCTCTCTCTCTGTCTTCCCCTCCTCTCTCCATTTCTCTCTGTCCTATCCAACAACAAAGCAACGTCAACAATGGCAATAATAACCGCAACGAGGCTGCAACAACTAGGGCAACAAAAAGGGGGAAAAATGGCCTCCAGGAGCGGTGGATTCATGGTGCAGGCACCGAGCCCAGCAATAACCCTGGAGGGGAAAAAAAAAAAAAATCTAAACATTTTTATATAATGGAATATGGCAGAGAAAATGAGTGAGTGATTTCTATTAATGTATAAACACAGATGAATTTCACAAATATAATGGTGACATTGCTAAAATAACAACAAAAAACAAAGTTACAGAATGCTCACAGATTTAACAAAATCTATATCTGTATGTAAGATATTGGAAGTACCTAGCATATGTCACTTAGGCCTTACCATTTCAGTATAAACCAGTTTAACCTGCAATTGTAATTTTTAGTTTTTAAAAATTTAGCCATGCTATGTATACATAGAGAAAGCCACCTACATAGTATCCTATTTCTAAATCAGTTGTAGAGCACTGGACTCTCAAGCACAAGATCCTGAGTTCAGTTCCCAGCAGCACATGTACCAGAGTGATGTCTGGCTCTCTATCTCTCTTTCTCTCTCCTCCTATCATTCTTCATAAATAAATAAATAAAATCTTTAAAAAAAAATAAATTTTACAAAAGATAGGAAGAACCCTTATCTTTAGGAAGCTCCTGCTTGCCGCTTTTCTTTCACCATAATTTTCTTTTGTCAGTTCTCTTTTCTTAGAGAAATCTCATGAAAACTTCCATCTGTGGGGAATCTACCCCCACCCTACCTCATTCCCTTTGCTTCTATGGGGTTTCTCCCTTCTAACAGCACATTTCTTTTCAATAAGATTGCAGGAGTATAAGATTCAATAAGATTAAGGAGTATAAACTTAGTACTTAAGCCACCAACAATAATTTCATTTTATAAACTGATTCCTTTGCTCTACAACAGATTTACAAATAGGGTACTATGTAGGTGGCTTTCTCTATGTATGCATAGAATGACTAAATTATCAAAAAGTTGAATCACTCTTGACTCCAGTCACATTGGAGAAGGCTTTGATGCTGTAGTCTCTCCCCAACTCCTCTCCCTCCCTCCCTCCTTCACCACTCTTTCTTTCTACACTAAAGCATCAACCTGAAGTGGTGAAGCCCTGACAGTCACAAAAAAGATAAGGGGGAAGAAAAAGTTGGGTCATCTTATGTGTTACAAGGAAAATTCCATTTGCTGAAATCAAACAAACAAAAAGTATAAACTATTTAATTATATCTTTTTCTTCAGATAAAATCTTCAAATTATTTCCAGCTTTCATGCATCTTGTATAATTTTGTTCTTCCCATCCAAAAGCAAAAAAAAATTGGCTTAAATTCAGTGAACATTTGATTGAAGTAAAACAATGTTTTGCTTTTCTCAATTCTAATAGTTTCCATCTTTCACTAGTATGTTGACTTTGAGACCTGTGTCATTCTCGGTTTTTTCCTACTTAGCACTCATTTTTAGAAAATAAGAAAAATACAAAAGAAGTGTTCAACTAATTTCAAAACAATTCCAGATAAGCATAGACAAAGGCAGACAGAATGAAGTCACTGAATCAGCCAGAAGTATACATAAAAACTTAAATGTCTATTCATTAACAAAGGAGAGAAGGTTTGCATTCAATGCACAATACATATGGTTCAGTGATTTCAGTGTAAAAGGTACTAGAGGGTAAACTGCATAAAAACTGAATGCCCCAAAGTCAAGAACAACTTGTTTAAAAGGCCATGATTTGTCAAAGAAGTCAGCCTAAAATCACCATCTCTCTTGGACATATTTGAGTCACAAGTTAGAACTCAGTTGGTCTGGTTCTGTGAAGAGTTCATAACGAAAACCTCCTGACTGAGAAGGAGCAGGGGTACAATGATCAGAGATATTATATTCATCAACCATTGAAGCCTGAAGATGTAGATGACTTATTAGTGGTCACACAGCTAATACATGATGAAGTAGAATCCAAAACCCAGAACTTATATTTTTGGATCCAATCTCTCTTCCAGTTTGGAGCAAATATTGTCCTCTGATCTCCTTGAGTTTGTTCTCATGTTGCCCATTGAAAAGGTAAAGACAAGGTGAAATCAAATGAGTTGTGACTTGTGTGACAGGACCTCTACATGGTTCTGGGTATTTTCTTTTTTACTTTACTTTGCTTTCTGCCTCTGGACAGTTTTTCCTCCTCAGCTCACAGAAAACAGAAAGACCCATAAATGTTGTTGATCAAGAACAATACATATTTGCACACTTGAAGTGGGGGTGACAGTTCAGTGGTAGGCACTGGGTTCTATCTCCAGCACAACATATAGCAGAGATGAGCTGTTTTCTGTTCTCTCTTGCTCTCTCATGATATTAAAAAAATGAATTTTAAAAAAGGAACACAAGATAGTTCTTTCTTATCTACTTAAAATTTTTTTACATCTGTTTAAAGTGGAAGTGTGCTCTGTTCACACATACTAGGGGGAGGGAGTAGTACTGGAAGAAAGAAAAAAAAGTAGGGGGGAATACTCAAGAAACGGGAAAAAGAACCCTAAGAATCTACACGTAAAGATCTTAGTACCTAGCTTTTCTCTCTGCACCAAATTGGGGGGTGCCTCCTACATTCAATAGCCAACGTCCAGAGTGAAGGACTTGGACATTTTCTTAGTGTGGGTTTTTTAAAAGACCAGCGTGAGAGTGAACAGAACCAAAGGAAAATGTTCCTGGGGCAGCACAGTAGTAGCCACACATCATTTCATAGAGGCAGAGCTAGAATAACAAAAGCAGGTCTTTTTTTTTTTTAAGTATTTTATAAATTCATTTGTTTTGGATAGAGACAGATAAATTGATAGGGATAGGGAAGATAGAGAGGGAGAGAGAGAGACACCTGAAGCTACTACCCCCCAACCTCCCTGCAAGTGGGGACCAGGGACCACTGTAATATGTGTGCTCAACCATAATGGGTGTGTCACTCACTACCTGGTCCTACAGGTAATTTCTTTAACAACGCTGTGTCTGAAAGAAAAATACTACAGAAAACCAGAGAAGGTCATAGTTTTTTCTCAGTCAGAAATAACAAAAATCATAAAACTTGTCCCACTTGGCAATCTGGAAGGGAAGAAAAGTAAGCATATTTGCAAAGGAGGGGTTGGGCAATGATATAGTCAGTAGAGTGGACATATTTACATAAACAAGAACCTGAGTCCAAGCCCCTGCAGTGGGGCGAAGTTCACAGGTAGCAGAACAGTACTGCAGGTGTCTTTATCTGTGTCTCTATCAAAAAAAGGGGGGTGGGGAATGGCCACCAGAAGCAGTAGATTTGTCATGTAGGTACCAAGTCCCAGTGATAACCCCAGCAGTAATAACATAAGTTAAAATAAAATATACAGTTTCAAAAACTGAGTTCTCCTGATAATGAAGGTTTGATCCCAATGGGAAGTTACAGGCTCTTTGTGGACTGGCTCTTCTGTGGGTAGAGAGCTGTTCCTGCTCCTGCCAAGCAGAAAGGGCACTCAAGCAGTGACTTCTAGTTACCACTGGAAACTTTCTATGAGCAACAGCACCAACTAACTGGTTATTATCAAGGAGGATGCCTCTATAAATCTGGGGTTCTAGAATCTTCAAGGATGGTGCTTGAACTTGGAAAAGATTACACAAAAGTTGCTTTATTAAAAAAAAAATCAACATTGGGAGTCGGGCGGTAACACTTAGGGTTACACGCAGGTAGCGCATAGGGTTACACGCAGGAAGTGCAAGGACTGCTGTAAAGATCCGAGTTTGAGCCCGCGACTCTCCACTTGCAGGGGAGTCGCTTCACAGGCAGTGAAGCAGGTCTGCAGGTGTCTATCTTTCTCTCTCTCTCTCTGTCTTCCCCTCCTCTCTCCATTTCTCTCTGTTCTATCCAACAACAACATCAATAACAACTACAACAATAAACAACAAGGGTAACAAAAGGGAATAAATAAAATTATTTAAATAATCAACATTAAAGATTTTAAAGTTACAGACTAAGAACCTAAGTATTGACTTTATGTTCATATTATGGATTGTAACTTCCCATGTTTTACTCTAGCAAATTTTAATTATCACACAGGGCCTCTAATTATGTTTTATATTATTCCCATACTTAATAAATTAAATCCTTTAAAATATTTCAGATGCATCTGTACATTTAATGCAGTCTATTTTCTTTGAAGGGCAACAATTCTCTGACTAATAAACAGACTTTCCCAAGACCATAAGTCTTATAAATCTAATAATAAGTTATACTTATAAACATAGGGAGTCTTATGTTCTTATGGCTGTTCTAATACTGTTAACAAAGTTTCTAAAATTTGAATCTAAAATTATAAGTGTAAACTAATTTTAAACTACACCTGCAATATATGTTTTATATATTCTTCACACTAAGCCCATAAAATTTGCCTCAAATAGTCTAAAGGTCTACATTTTCTTAAATATGATATATTTAAATACCAAGATTTACAGACAATTTTATTTACTTGACTTGTTCATTTTATTATTTATTTTCTCTCTTTTCTTTTCTTCTTTTTTTTTTTTTTTTTTGGCTTCGGAGGTTATTGCTGTGGTTCAGTGCCAGCACTACAAATCCACTGCTCTGGGAGTCGGGCTGTAGTGCAGCAGGTTAAGCGTAGGTGGCTCAAAGCGCAAGCACTGGCATAAGGATCCTGGTTGGAGCCCTGGCTCCCCACCTGCAGGGGCGTCACTTCACAAGTGGTGAAGCAGGTCTGCAAGTATCTATCTTTCTCTCCCCCTTTCTGTCTTCCCCCATCTCTCTCCATTTCTCTCTGTCCTATCCAACAATGACAACAACAATAATAACTATAACAATAAAAAAATCCACTTCTCCTGGTGGCCATTGTTAAAATTCGGAGGCTCTGGTCGGGCGGGTCTAGCTTCACGGGCGGGTAACAGAGACGCGGAGACAACGGCTGGGCAGGGAAGCTGTATTTCTTTATTCAGGAACAACGATTCATAAACTAAGACAAACTAATCACCAAACAGAACTCTGCTGTCTCTTTGCGGCGGCGCAAGCACTCTTTCTTTTTACTCTCGAACTCAGGAACCCCTGAACTCTCTCACTCTGGAACTCTGGCGGGTTTTCTAGGGGCGGGGCCAAGCGGGCCCGCAAAATTAACAGGACTGATGCAATTCTCTTGGCGGGGGAGAACTAGAACCCAATGTAAAGCATACAACAATTCCCCCTTTTCTTTTTAACTAAATGACTATAGTATCAAGGGTGTGGGGTAAACAGAAACCTATATCGTACAGGCATTTTTTAAAAAGGAAACTGGCACAAACTAAACTTTATCAGCTTAAAAAAAAACATTTCTTGCCTCTGGGGGGCTACTTGCCTCGACGGGCATTTGCATGGGGGCGGGGAATGGCCTAGAGTCCCAAAGGCAGCTGGCTGCAATTTACTTACTATGAAACAAATCTTGTTATTAGCATATCTACTGCACGATCCAACGTTTCTAATAGAGAAGGAATTTGAGACTTTTACATATCAACAACATCTTTTAACCTTTTGTTACACCCATTCAAGATGGAGACACACCCTAGATGTGGGCCGGAGAGGAAACCTCAGGCATGAGAATAATTAGCATAGCCATTGTGCGATCTACCATTTCTAATAGAGAAGGTAATGGAGAGTTTTACATATCAACAAGTCTATTTAACCTTTTGTTTAGACTAACTTAGTTAAAATATATTGATTGTTAACTAATTTTTACCTTAGACTTTAAATGTAAGTTAATTTTATCTTTATGAGAATTACATTGAAAACCTTTTTCATTTAACTTTGACTAGTAAGAATTTAGCCTTAAAGCTACTGTTTACCAAACTTTAAACATACACATAAACATGGTCATTAATACACAAGGAGAGAAACCTTTGTTACGAAGACATGTCATTTTAAACACAAATTTAAATCTATACTGTCTTAGTTGTTGCGGGGGGCGGGGGTTCACCATCCGGAGGTGGCTTCCCGCGCAGCTTCACTTTTAGGAATTGCAGGTTGCGATCTCTGCACAAATCTCTGCGTACTCCAGCTTGTCTGCCTTCAGACCGGACCAGCGGCTGGAGATCTCATGTGCCCAGTTTCGGCAGGGAGCCCGGGGTTCCGGGAGGCCCAGGATGGTTCCAGAATTTATAGCAAGAGGGCAGGCAGGCCAGTTTTGTAGAAGGTGTGGGCCTAGGAGCCCAGGGGTGGCGGCCATGATAGGCCGCCGCGGCCATGCCCCATGGCCCTGCCATGTCTGCTGCCCTGTTCGCAGTGGCCGAGCAGTGTGGAGGGATCACGCATCCAGTGCCCTGCGCCACGTGGTGGAGAGCCCGCTCTTGTGGGTTGGCCTCGGGCTCTTGCGTGTTGGCTTCGGGCTCTTGCGTGTTGGCCTCGGGCTCCAGGGGCTCTTGTGTGCTGGCGTCGGCCTCCTGCAAGCTGCAAGGCTGCAGGGCTGCGGGTGCGGTGCGCAGGGTTGTCTGGGCGCAGCCGGCTGGCTGGCTGTTTAACCAGGTGGAAACAGCAGCTCTGCGGCTCGCCTCCCTCCCGCTGGCTCTTCCCGCTGGCTGTTCTGAGTTCGCCAGATCGAGTGGAAACCACAGAGTGGTCCATAGATAAATGTTCCAGAAACAGCAAAACAGTCTCATGAAGAAAGAGCAGAGGCCTTTGGAGATCTCTTCACAAGCAGAAGAGAAGGCCATAGTACATAGGTAGCCAAATTGTCTTTACTTATCTGAGAGATGCGCAGGTCAGGTCCACGTGGGCGCCATTTGTTGTTAAAATTCGGAAGGATCTTGCCGGCAGGTTGGCTTCACGGCGGGTAACAGAGACGCGGAGACAACGGCTGGGCAGGGAAGCTGTGTTTCTTTATTCAGGAACAACGATTCATAAACTAAGACAAACTAATCACCAAACAGAACTCTGCTGTCTCTTTGCGGCGGCACAAACACTCCCCTTTACTCTCGAACTCAGGAACTCTCCAACTCTGCCACTCTGGAACTCTCGTATTGGGGAACCCTCTGAAACTCTTCCACTGTGGAACTCTCTCTTACTCTGTAACCCTGAAACTCTCCAACTCAGGAACCCTTTTTTACTCTGGAACTCAGCAACTCTCGTACTGGGGAACCCTCTGAAAACTCTCGCACTCTCGAACTCAGGAACCCTCTGGCCCTCTCTCTCTTCCTCTCGAACTCAGGAACTCAGGAACTCTGGCGGGGATCCTCCGGGGCGGGGCCAAGCAGGCCCGCGAAATTTAACTGGACTGATCTAATTCTCTTGGTGGGGGAGAACTAGAACCCAATGTAAAGCATACAACAGGCCATTTTCTATTCTATTGGATAGGACAGAAATTGAGAGGAGAGGGGAGATAGGAAGAGAGAAAGACAGACATCTGCAGGCCTGCTTCACCACTCATGAAGCTTCCTCCCTGAGGTGGGGAGAAGGGGCACAAATTTAGATCTTTGTGTGGGTCCCTGCTACTATGTGTGCTTAACTGTGTGTACCACAGCCCAGCCCCCCCCCCCCCTGCCATTTTGTTCTAGGACTTCACTGCTTCAGTCTAGCTTTCTTTTTTTCAGATAGAAATAGGCAAAGGGACCCTGGGAAATGATGCAGTGGAAAAAGCATGAAACTTTCAAGCATGAGAGCTCGTTTGAACCCCAGCACCACATATGCAAGAGTGATATTCTGGTCTCTTCCTCCTCCTTCTCTCTCTTTCATAAAGAAATAATAAATCTTTCCAAAAAATAATAAATAGGGGCTAGGTGGTAGCTCACCTGGTACAGCATACACATTACCATGAACAAGAATCCAGGGTCAAGACCCTAATCCCCACCTGAAGAGAGAAGCTGAAAAGCAGAGAGAAAGTGCTACAGCTCTCTCTCCTCTCTCTTTCTCTCTCTCTCTCTGCCTCTCTTCCACTCTGTCTCTCATTCTCTGTCAAAAGAAAGAGACACAGAAGCAGAGGCACCACAGCACCAAAGCTCCTTCCAGTGCTGTAGTACTCTCAACTACAAGCAAAGCAGGTGTCCCCCAACCTGAGCTAACTCACTTGTCCCTACAGATTAGTTTTTGTCAGGCTGTGTCACAGGAGAGAGAGAAGCCAGCGAAGCTAAGAGGGAACACAAATCTTTATTTTAGCGGGCACCTCAGAGTTGGGTGAGAGCGCAGCAGTTCAGGCCACGTGGAGCTAGCAAAATGGCCGCCTCCCGCTATGCAGCAACCCTCTGCATGCTGAGGTGAAGGGGCTAAGAGAGCAAGGGGCACAAGAAGGGTTTTTATGGGAGAAATTCCAGAAATGACAAGTTGGGACGTGATTGGCTAGGAAACAAGGCACTCCGGGATAGGATTACAGCTCTCACAGGAATGGGAAGGGGGAGGAGTAAACAAGGCAGAAATGGGAAGGGGGAGGAGTAAATAAGGCACTCCGGGATTATTGTATCAACTCTCCAGGGGAATTGACAATACCCTGAATTGTTACCCTGGGCAACATGGATGTGACCACATCTGCACAATTTCCCAACAAGTTTTAATAGCTTAATATTTTTAATTACATCTCTATATTCTACATTTATTTATTTAATTTCACCAGAGCAATGCTCAGCTCTGGCTTATGGTGGTGCAGGAGATTGAACCTGGGACTTTGGAGACTCAGACATGAGTGTCTCTATGCATAACCGTTATGCTCTCTACCGCCACCCCTATAGTTTAATTTTATATCTACACATAAATATAAAACTATATTTATATCCCACTAAAGAAGATGGTAAATAAAAAAAGTGAAGTCAACTTCAGTCTGGGTAAGAAGCAAAATTGGGAGCTGCTGGGTGCTGAGTCCCAGTCACTTTGGCTTGCTTAAGCATGCCCCCCCACACACACACACCCACTCTCCATACCCTGAAAAGTGTGACTAGGCAGTCAAGCCAAAGATCACTAGATGGGATCAGAAATATGTCATCCCCCAAATATATTTTTTTAATTTTTTACAAACTGGATTAGTTTCAGGGAGGGAACCCTGAGGACAAAAATGTAGATTAGCTTTTAGATAAACATTTCAAGTGAGAATCTGGATGGTAGGCTGGATAGAATTCTTCCAGAGTTGCGTTCCTCAGAGTCACTCGGCCAGATCTTAGGGGACATCTAAGAATTTGCTATTGCCTTCTTCCTGGACAGGATAGGAGCTTGTATCATTTTCTCCTTTTTTTCTGCTTAAGGATCTCTGCTTATAAAGTTGTTTCGAGGAGTCAGGTGGTAGTGCAGCAAGTTAAGTGCATGTGGCACAAAGCGCAAGGACAGGCATAAGGATCCCACTTCTGAGCCCCTGACTCCCCACCTGCTGGGGAGTCCCTTCACAGGTAGTGAAGCAGGTCTGCAGGTGGCTATCTTTCTCTCCCCCCTCTGTCTTCCCCTCTTCTCTCCATTTCTCTCTGTCCTACATAATAATAATAATAACTACAACAATAAAACTACAAGGGCAACAAAAGGGAAAATAAATATATATATTTTTAAAGTTGTTTCAATCCAACAGATGGTCCCATTTCAATCTACTGCATGTTCAATTTCAAATGATGCACTCCCCAACACAATTACAGAGCTTAGATAGAGGCTATGGCCTAGGGGACTGGGTAAGGGTATACACATATCCATAAGTTAGGGGCAACTATATACTTCAAAGTAAAAGTGCTTATTAGTCCACTGTGATCAGACTTAGACTTAATAAGTTCAGCAAACCAGCAGAAAGGCCTAAAGAGGGCACTATAAATTGTCTAATATTTACCACTTAGGCCTAGACATCCTCCCCTCATACCACCCTACTTCACTTCCCTTAATCACTCTATCTGTTCAAACAACTACACAAAAGAAAGTAATAAGATGTATCTCCTAATCTCTTCTGACAGTATCAGCATTACTGTCACCCCTTGATAATATTTAGAAGAAACACTTTATGTAATTGACCAAGATATATATTGGCAAAACACACACACATACACACACACCAACTAAAGGACAACTATTATGACAACCTTTATTAAAATCATAAAACAAGTAAATGCAGTAAAACTTAAGGTTAACTTAGACCCCACTAAAATAAAAGGTGTATTTCCTCTCTAATTTGAATCCAGACTCCATAAACTTAATATTAGTTTGGATACAATAAATGACACTCAACATTGTTAACGACTGGGAGAAAGTCTAACCTCATCAGACTAAAAAAAAGAAAGAGGACTACAAAAGCTGGATAAGGGCAAGAGACTGGCTCACTTGATAGGTTTTTTTGTTTGTTTGTTTTTGGTTTTGGTTTTGGTTTTTTTGGTCAATACCAGGCCACCACATCATCTGGGGTGAAACACTTGGATTCCCACATAGATATGATAGGCCTAGACCTCTAGATTTCTCTCTCCACCGTCACTGGTCATTTCCATCAGGAACATAAGCACAATCTCTCTTGTGGGCCTCTCTAGGACCTTGTAGTACAGCAATGGTAGGGACTGCCCCACTTTCTGCATGGAGGCTGGGTTATCCTACTCTGTCACTTGAGGAAGACTGGTCCTAAAATGAGTGTAGCCTAGAATGTCCCTACCTGTGACCATGGACTATGAGCTCAGGCTGACAGGGACTCAGAGGTTACACAGGCTATAAATATGAGTAGATATGGGCCATAGGTCAGATCAGTGGGGTTTACAGTGAATTGTGCTTATGTATTTTTCTTTGAGTTCAGGAGCTACTTTCTGCCCTAATCTAGCTTTCTTTGTTGTTTTTTTTCAATATTTTATTTTTATTTTTTAATTTTTTATTATCTTCATTTATTTGATAGAGACAGCCAAATATTGAGAGGGGAGAGGGAGATAGAGAGGAAGAGACAGAGAGACACTTGCAGACCAGCTCACCACTTATGAAGATTTCTCCTTGCAGGTGGGGACTGGGGGTTTGAACCTAGGTACTTGAGCATTGTAGCACATGTACTCAACCAGGTGTGCCACCACCCAGCCCCCTAATCTAGCTTTCTAGCCCTATTCTCAACTCTGACACCACCTTCCCAGACAGTACCTTTAGTCCACCTCCATGTTAGCTATCAGGCTCAAGCAAAAAGTTATTAAAGTCATGGGCCCTTGGAATATACCCAAAATAGACTTCCTAACTTCTTTCCACCCTAAAACCCCTATTCTCATCTCTTCTATTCCTACTCTACGGTTCTTGTTTATTAAATAGTTTGTCCTGCTTTACATCTTACTGGCTTTAAGTGACCAAACTTTAGATGCTACTATCATTCCACCCTGACCTCCTTGGGCAGACAAACTCACCAATGTCTCACCTGGGACCTCACCTCTCTAGAGCCCTACCCAACTAGAGAAAGACAGAAACAGGCTGGGTATATGGACTGACTTGCTAATGTCCATGTCCAGCAAAGAAACAAAGAAAGAATCCAGAACTACCACCTTCTGTAACTCATCAAGAACTTTGGTCCAGGGCAGGGGTAGGTAGCATAATGGTTATGCAAAGAGACTTTCATGCCTGAGGCTCCAAAGTCCCAGATTCAATCCACACACCACCATAAAATAGAGCTGAGCAGTGCTCTGGTAAAAAAAAAAAAGAGAGAGAGAGAAAACCGTTAACCCACCCCCCCAAAAAAGGGGAGAAGTCTGAGAAATATGCTGAGTTTCTCAGAAACCCTTGGTCTTTCCCAGATATATGAGAGATACACATGTTCTTAATAAATTTCTCTTGTTAATATGTTCCATGCTTATTTATTTTGCCTAGCCTTGAAGAACACACAGGGGTACAGATGATTTATTTCCACAGCAAATTGTTTTCTTTTTTTAAAAATTTCTTTATTGGGGAATTAATGTTTTACATTCGACAATAAAAACAATAGTTCATACATGCATAACATTTCCCAGTTTTCCACGTAACAATACAACCCCCACTAGGTCCTCTGAATCCTTTTTGGACCTGTACTCTCCTCCCCCCCACACCCCAAAGTCTTTAACTTTGATGCAATATACCAACACCACTTCAGGTTCTACTTGTGTTTTCTCTTCTGACCTCTTTCAACTTCTGCCTCATCCCATATTCATACTTCTGTTTCTGACTTATTTCACTTAACATGAATTTTTCAAGGTCAATCCAAGATCGGCTGGAAACGGTGAAGTCACCATTTTTTATAACTGAGTAGTATTCCATTATATATATAGTATATATATAATGTGTTATATATATAACACTTGTTCAGCCACTCATCTGTTGTTGGATACCTGGGTTGCTTCCAGGTTTGGGCTATTACAAATTGTGTCACAGCAAAATCTGACCAATAACCAGTTGTCAAACTTTCTACCAACTGGAGTTGTAGTGACTAAAAACCTCACTTGCATATTAAGAGAACTGAGCGTCAACTCGTTCTACTGGTTCTTAAGCACCATCTATGATAAGAAACTGGTATGCACAGCTGAAGTGCTTCTAAGGTCTATGTCTACTGGACTAGAGTTCTGAAGCCCCAATAACTGCTGTGGCAAGAAAAGTGCACTATCTTCAAAGTAGTAACATTTGAGGTGTAACACAATTTTTGTCTTAATCTGTAAAACAAATGTGTCAATTTAAACAATTTGGGCCCTCCCTTTGCATGTTTTGACAGACTTGTTCATGGACTGGAGAAGTTGGCTGAGGTTTGAGATGAGGCTCCAGGCTCCAGAGCAAAGTGTCACATGATTTCAACTGCCAGTCTGAGCTTGTTTGCCTAGTCCTGTCTCTAGAACTTTAAAAGGGTGTGATCAAGTTACATATTACTGAAATTGTCCAATACAGGGGAATTCAGTTGCACTTTATATTTCTTGGGTTCTTTAGATATAACTATCTTTCTGGTAAGCCTAATGACCTTTGGACTATTTGAATTTCTCTTCCTGTGAATGTTTTCTATCTTCTGGAGCCGCAGCTTATCAAATTATTAGAATGTGACCTGGTCAAATAGATTATGGCTCTGTCTCCAGACTTTGACCAGGTAGTCTTGTGAGAAAGGAGTTCTAGTGCTCAGTAGTTGAAACTGTCTATTATTCCATTGATTTGATTCAGACTTGTTGGGCCAGCTGCCTCCTTAGTTATCCAAAGCAGAGCTTCCAAGGGTATATGGATTTTTTTTCTTTTTTTTTTTTAATTTCTTTACTGAGGAATTAATGTTTTACATTCGACAGTAAATACAAGAGTCTGTACATGCATAACATTTCCCAGTTTTCCATATTACAATACAACCCTCCACTAGGTCCTCTGTCATCCTTTTTGGACCTGTATTCTCCCCACCACACCCACCCCAGTCTTTTACTTTGGTGCAATACGCCAATTCCAGTTCAGGTGGATTTTGTTTTTAATTTGTCTTCATATCACTTAGCTTATGACCAGGATTTTCCACACCCTTGCATCTTGATGCAGCCTTGCAACTAAGTGAAAATCACTGGATTCTGAGAAGTGAAAGCTGCCCCATGCTGGCTTTAAAAGGAAGCTGCTTGCCCTCACCTGGCTTTTTATCCAGACTGGAATGAAAACACAGATAAGATCAACATGTGGAAAGAGAAGAACAACCAGATAGAAGAGATCTCAGTGTATACATAGTTGTGTGGAACAGAACTGCTGAGTGGTTTGGAGAAGTTACAAGTTCAGATTTACACAAAAAGAGAAAATGCATGTAAACATCACTGGAAGTAAAAATTCACATAACAACAGCTATTCTTACAAGAGATATGATATTTTCTAGACTGTTTCATTTTACAAAAAAAAGGGGGGGCAGTGGTGGCACATCAGGTTAAGTGCACATAGTACGAAGCACAAGGGCCTGTGCAAAAATCCCAGTTCAAGGCCCCGGATCACCAGCTCCCCACCTGCAAGTGGGTCATTTCACAACCAGTGAAACAGGTCTGCAGGTGTCTTTCTCTTTCTCTATCTATCTTTCATTCCCTCTTAGTTTCTCTCTGTCCTATCAAAAAAAAAAAAAATGCTGTTGCCAATCTACTCTACTAAATTGATTCCATTAACCACTATTGGATGAAACTTGCAGGTACAAACCACAAATTTTAATTTCATAAAATCGCTGCTTTTAGATATCCCATGCTCATGGATTGGAAAGATAAATATCATCAAAATGAATATTCTCCCCAGAGCCATATACAAATTTAATGCAATACCCATCAAAGTTCCACCAAGCTTCTTTAAGAGAATAGAACACCACAATCATTTATCAGGAACCTGAAAACACCTAGAATTGCCAAAACCATCTTGAGGAAAAGAAACAGAAATGGAGGCATCACACTCCCAGACCTTAAACTATATTATAAAGCCATCATCATCAAAACAGCATGGTACTGGAACAAAAATAGGCACACAGACCAGTGGAGCAGAATTGAAAGCCCAGAAATAAATTCCCACACCTATGGACATCTAATCTTTGATAAGGGGTCCCAAAGGATTAAATGGAAGAAGGAGGCTCTCTTCAATAAATGGTGCTGGGAAAACTGGGTTGTCACATGCAGAAGAATGAAATTGAACCACTTTATCTCACCAGAAACAAAAATCAACTCCAAATGGATCAAAGACCTGGATGTCAGGCCAGAAACTATCAAATACTTAGAGGAAAACATTGGTAAACCAGTTTCCCACCTATACCTCAAGGACATCTTTGATGAATCAAACCCAATTGCAAGGAAGACTAAAGCAGAAACAAACCAATGGGACTACATCAAATTGAAAAGCTTCTGCACATCCAAAGAAACTATTAAACAAACAGAGAGACCCCTCATAGAATGGGAGAAGATCTTCACATGCCATGCATCAGACAAGAAACTAATCACCAAAATATATAAAGAGCTCAACAAACTTAGCACCAAAAAAGCAAATGACCCCATCCAAAAATGGGCAGAGGATATGAACAAAACATTCACCTCAGAGGAGATCCAAAAGGCTAGCAAACATATGAAAAACTGCTCTAGGTCACTGATTGTCAGAGAAATGCAAATTAAGACAACACTAAGATACCACCTCATTCCTGTAAGAATGGCAAACATCAAAAAGGACAGCAGCAACAAATGCTGGAGAGGATGTGGGGACAGAGGAACCCTTTTACATTGCTGGTGGGAATGTAAATTGGTACAGCCTCTGTGGAGAGCAGTCTGGAAAACTCTCATCAGGCTAGACATGGACCTTCCATATGACCCAGTAATTCCTCTCTTGGGGTTATACCCCAAGGACTCCATAACACCCAACCAAAAAGAGGTGTCTACTCCTATGTTCATAGCAGCACAATTCATAATAGCTAAAACCTGGAAGCAACCCAGGTGCCCAACAACAGATGGGTGGCTGAGAAAGCTGTGGTATATATACACAATGGAATACTATGCAGCTATCAAGAACAATAAACCCACCTTCTCTGACCTATCTTGGACAGAGCTAGAAGGAATTATGTTAAGTGAGCTAAGTCAGAAAGATAAAGATGAGTATGGGATGATCCCACTCATCAACAGAAGTTGACTAAGAAGATCTGAAAGGGAAACTAAAAGCAGGACCTGACCAAATTGTAAGTAGGGCACCAAAGTAAAAGCCCTGTGGTGAGGGGTAGACATGCAGCTTCCTGGGCCAGTGGGGGGTGGGAGTGGGTGGGAGCGATGTGTCACAGTCTTTTGGTGGTGGGAATGGTGTTTATTTACATTCCTAGCAAAATGTAGACATATAAATCACTAGTTAATTAATATGAGAGGGGGAAAATCAATTGTATGTCTCAAAGTTTTTCAAAACACAAACTGAATCTTTTTAATATATAGGCTATGTATTTGATATGCAGACTCTCTCAAAAGCCTAGACCAAGTAGATTAGAAGCATCCAATAGCACAGCTATATACTAGATACTGGGTACTGTACAGCAAACCCTAACAAAAGGACTTTTCAAAGTTAACCCAATTACCAAATAATGTGATGATAACATTAACTATCGATTGTCTTTTTGAACCTAAGACAGCAGGAACCTCACATCTCCACTATAGAGCCCCTACTTCCCCCAGTCCTTGAACCCTTGGATAGGGCCCACTTTCCTGTATGCCTCTCCCAATCCATATCAAATAATATTGCATCCGCCGATCACAACCTAACCAATGCAACGATTTCCACCTCAACATGCTTCACCTCAGGCTGTATCCAGAGACTTCACGTGTGGAATGACAACCGTTCAGCTTCATTACTCGGGTGAGACCTTTCCTTTTATTTTATTTTATTTATTTATTTTTTTTATTTTAAAAAGTTTTAATAAAAAATAAAAAGAAAAGAAAAAAATGTCTGATATGACTGTAGGGTTCTGGTTTGGGCAACCAGGTCGATGGAATTTTATTTTATTTTATTTATTTTTTTATTTTATTTTATTTTTTTATTTAAGAAAGGATTAATTAACAAAACCATAGGGTAGGAGGGGTACAACTCCACACAATTCCCACCGCCCAATCTCCATATCCCACCCCCTCCCCCCAATAGCTTTCCCATTCTCTATCCCTCTGGGAGCATGGACCCAGGAGACCTTTCCTTTTATAGTACACTCTAATTTCATCCCAGGTGGTTCACTTTCTAACAAAGTCCCAAAACCTAGATATACACCAGTTTCTGTGAGAGAGAGCTTATGTGCACACGTATCCATAAACTACTGCAAAATATATACCTGAAAGCAGAAGTACACCAGAGTTTGCAGTGAGTACCTCCCTAACACTTCCTCTCCACTATTCCAAGCTTTGGGTCCATGATTGCTCAACAATTTGTTTGGCTTTGTATGTTAACTCTCTTTTCAGTCACCAGGTTCCAGATGCCATCAGGATGCAGGCCAGGCTTCCCTGGATTGAAGACCCCATCAATATGTCCTGGAGCCCAGCTTCCCCAGAGACACACACTACTAGGGAAAGAGAGAGGCAGACTGGGAGCATGGACCGACCAGTCAACGCCCATGTTCAGCGGGGAAGCAATTACAGAAGCCAGACCTTCTACCTTCTGCAACCCTCAATGACCCTGGGTCCATGCTCCCAGAGGGATAGAGAATGGGAAAGCTATCGGGGGAGGGGGTGGGATATGGAGATTGGGTGGTGGGAATTGTGTGGAGTAATTAATCCTTTCTTAAATAAAAAAAAAAATTTAAACATTGCTGCTTTTATAGATAAAAACTCAAATATCAGCACTTTCATCTACAACTTGAATCAAATAGATGTTTATGGATCAGACAAGTAGTTATTGCCACATTTTAAACTTTACAATATCAATGAACAGTAACAACAAGCTAATGAATATGTACCCACATGTGATTCTGCAATTCCCAGACCACAGATTTTCATGAGCTTTGGCTGAACATTTGTGTACACACACACACACACACACACACACACAAAGGGGTTCCCAGTACAAGTGTTCATATTATTTCTATTAGAATGAAAATATTCACTAGGGGCTTGGTGGTTGCACAACCCAGTAGAGTGCATTGTGTGATGACCCTGGTTCAAGTCCCTCTTTCCCACCTATAGGGGGAAGCTTCACAAGCAGGGAATCAGTGCTGCAAGTGTCTTTCCTTTCTTCCTCTCTCTCCTCTCCCTTTGTCAAAAAAAAAAAAAACAGAAAGAAAAAGAAAAAATTGTTACTGGAAGTGTTGTACTAAAATTCAGTGATAATGCTGGTAGCCAAACAGAAAAGAAAAAGAACGAAAAGAAAATATTCACTAATAAATAGATCACCAGTTCTATTTATTAAATTAGTTCCTATTTCAAACATCCTTTAAGAAGAAAAGAAAAAAAAAAACCTCATGATGCTTATACACTCTTTTTTTCTTTTCTTTTCTTGGTCACATTCTTACCCATTATTAGATATATACTTGAAACAAAACCAGGGAGGCGGAGCTATGAGCTGCAGATCGCTTTCTCTCCTCTCCTCTCCTCTCCTCTCCTCTCCTCTCCTCTCCTCTCCTCTCCTCTCCTCTCCTCTCCTCTCCTCTCCTCTCCTCTCCTCTCCTCTCCTCTCCCAGATCAACTAGGAATACCAAAGGAGACCACCCGGACCAAAACAAGACAGGACTAGAATGACCACAGGAACCCACTAAATCACCCGTGAGTACAAACACGCGTGGCTGGTGACAGAGAGGAGAGAGGAGAGAGAGATTAAGTGGCTGCTTAACAGTTTATCAGTGGAGACACCACCTCCAGTCTGCTCCACCAACAAGGGGACAGCTGAAGGGAGGAAAGGACTCCCCAGAGACTCACTAAGTGCAACTCTGAGTCTCCATTGCTACTACCCTCAGAATCTGGAGCAGCAACAGGGAGGGACACCAGGGGACAGAGATCTAACCAGGAAACTCAGGAGAAGATCTATACCTCCGTGGCATAGCTGAGGGGCTGTGAAAGTCTCTTTGCATAACCACTAGATTATCTCTGCCACACCCTGCTTTATCTCTTGGTCAGGAGTCAGTGATTAAGCTAAGAAGCACAGCTATATACAAGATACTGGATACTGTACAGCAAACCATAACTAAGGGACTTTTCAAAGTTAACCGAATTAACAAATAATGTGATGATAATATTAACTATCGATTGTCTTTTTGAACCCTAAGACAGCAGGAACCTCACATCTTCACTATAGAGCCCCTACTTCCCCCAGTACTGGAACCCTTGGATAGGGCCCACTTTCCCGTATGCATCTCCCAATCCAAACCAAATAATATTGCATCCGCCGATCACAACCTAACCAATACAACAATTGCCACCTCAACATGCTTCACCTCAGGCTGTATCCAGAGACTTCACGTGTGGAATGACAACCCTTCAGCTTCATTACTCAGGTGAGACCTTTCCTTCTATAGTACACTCTAATTTTATCCCAGGTGGTTCACTTTCTAACAAAGTCCCATAACCTAGATATACACCAGTTTCTGTGAGAGAGAGCTTATGTGCACACGTATCTATAAACTACTGGAAAATATATACCTGAAAGCAGAAGTACACTAGAGTTTGCAGTGAGTACCTCCCTAACACTTCCTCTCCACTATTCCAAGCTTGGGATCCATGATTGCTCAACAAATTGTTTGGCTTCATATGGTAACTCTCTTTTCAATCACCAGGTTCCAGATGCCACCAGGATGCTGGCTAGGCTTCCTTGGATTGAAGACCCCACCAATGTGTCCTGGAGCCCAGCTTCCCCAGAGACACACCTTACTAGGGAAAGAGAGAGGCAGACTGGGAGTATGGACCGACCAGTCAACGCCCATGTTCAACGGGGAAGCAATTACAGAAGCCAGACCTTCTACCTTCTGCAACCCTCAATGACCCTGGGTCCATGCTCCCAGAGGGCTAGAGAATGGGAAAGCTATCATGGGAGGGGGTGGGTTATGGGGATTGGGTGGTGGGAATTGTGTGGAGTTGTACCCCTCCTACCTTATGTTTTTGTTCATTAATACTTTCTTTTTTTTTTTATTTAAGAAAGGATTAATTAACAGTCACTTAATCTCTCCTTAGGCCCCTCTCTCCTCTCTGTCACCAGCCATGCGTGTTTGTACTCACGGGTGATTTACTGGGTTTCTGTGGTGATTCTAGTCCTGTCTTGTTTCGGTCCGGGTGGTCTCCTTTGGTATTCCTACTTGATCCGGGAGAGGAGAGGAGAGGAGAGAAAGTGATCTGCTGCTCATAGCTCCGCCTCCGGAAGTCGAATCCCCCATTAATCCTTTCTTAAATAAAAAATTAAAAAAAAAAAAAAACTATGAGGCTGAAAACAGAATTAGCAAGATTGAGGATGAATTAGAGACAACTAAAAAAGAAGTAAGAGATCTCAAAAAGAGATTAAGAGATGCTGAAAACAACAACTGCTGCTTGGGAAGAGACTCACAAGAGCTTTCTGGGCTGGAGGTGTTCTGTCTTGATATGAATCTCTGAAGCATTCATACTGCATGAAATATATTAGCATACATTTAGTATTCTGAACTATTCTGTTCTGTCTGTCTACATACATAAAATGAAAGTTTAATACTTAGAAGGTTGTTAGAGGTTACCACATTTCTGTTAACAGGCATTTATAGATCTGGTTATCATTGAATATTTAATGATATATGTATTGTTCTATGTACATACCATAAATAATTTTAGTACCTCAGTAGCTACCATTCAGGGACTAATGAGAAATAAGACAGTTTGAGATTTTCAGTAAGAACCTATAATGTATTTATTAGTTCCCACAGAGAAGTCACTTCTTACACAAATGGTGTGTCTATTTCCCTAGTGACATAGGGGATGGTATCATTGTGTAACCTGTTCAGTTTCTCTCTTTGAATGGGTGACATTCCTGCATCAGTGTGGAGACCCCTTAAGAAATGAGCCTGTGCTGAGTGCTGGCCAGCTCCCTTTAGGGGTCACAGTGCCCAGGAGAGAAGGAGAGAGCATCAGTAGCCTGAGGCGCCTCCTCACACCTTCATTTCTGTTGTTGTCAGAGAGCTTCCTGGCTTCTCTTTGTGATCAGCTGGTCCTGGAAAGGCTGTGGCAGATGGCTAATTACCATAATGCACAGAGCTTTTGAGGGTCCTGGGTGCAAACCCAGGCGTGACCAAGCCAAGAGCAGCTGCATCTAATGCAGCATGTGGAGCCAACATTAGGCTTTACCCACACACCCATTTTGACATTTCCAATGGGAAGCTGATGGCACAGTTCAGAACAGATGGCCAAAAGAAACACGAGGGAAAAGTTCTTCTAGCCAGCTGTAGTACCCCTTTTCCAGCCTCCAGCCCAACCACTCAGTGCTGACACAAAGCTCATTATTTCAATTGTGTCTTCCTCTCATGGTGTTTATACTCAGGGCAAGCATGAATCCTGATAATTCCTTTCTTAGTTGTCCTGGCTATTGAGAAATTTGGTTTCTAAACCCAGTATTTGTGGCAATTTGTACCACAAATGATTTTTAACCTTAACAACACGACTTTCCTCATAGATCAACTTCAGCCCCACCACCCCCGGCTAATTTAGAATTTAGACCTCCCTTGGTCACTAGAGCCAGCGCTGAAAGGAATGTAAGAAGCTTTTGCCCAAACTCAAGTTTTAACTTTGGATCATACTAGCTACTAATCTATTATTGATCTTTATTAGACATTTTACTAGACAGGCAGACATCATAGCAGAAGGTAAAACTTGTTAAATCATGATTCTTCTTTTAGAAGGAAACAAAATCTTGCTTAGAAAAACACTTTGGTATTAGTGAGGGACAGGGACTAGATAAAATGACAAATGAGACTCATATGCTGTGTTTCTTTTCTTCCTGCTATTTTTTTAAATAGCATTGGGAACTTGACACATATAATACCACCATTAAATGGCCTCCATAGGCCAATCCCTTCACTTTTCATTTTTAATCAATTAAATTAATTTTGCCTCTGGGGCTTCATGCCTGTAATTCTCCCGGAGTGCATTTTTTTCTTTTACCCAGAGTTGAAGGGAGGGAGAGGGGGAAGGAGAGAAAGAAAAAAAGGGGGATACAACTGCACTGTGCCACTTGTGAAGCTTCCCCCATGCAGATGCTCCCAAGTGGTGGCTCAAAGATGGGAACTTGTGCGTGGTAAAATGTATACTCTACCAGGTATACTACTTCCTAATCCTTCATGCTTTATTTTATTATTATTTTTTAAGTCTTTTTTAATGTATCCATCTCTTTATTTATTTATTCCCTTTTGTTGTCCTTGTTGTTTTATTGTTGTAGTTATTATTGTTGTTGTTGCTGTTGGAAAGGACAGAGAGAAATGGAGAGAGGAGAGGAAGACAGAGAGGGGGAGAGAAAGATAGACACCTGCAGACCTGCTTCACTGCCTGTGAAGAGACTCCCTTGCAGGGGGGAGCTAGGGGCTCCAACTGGGATCCTTATGCCGGTCTTTGCACTTTGCACCGTATGCGCTTAGCCCACTGCGCTACCGCCTGACTCCCTATTTTATTATTTTTAAAATGCTTACTTTTAAAATGATTTATTTATTAACTGATTAAAGAAGAGGAGAGAGAACCAGAATATTACTCTGGCACATACTACTAGGGATTGAACTCAGGACCCAGTGAACTTGAGGGCCCAGTGTTTTGTCCACTGTGCCACCTCCTGACTGGATATCCTCATTCTGTATTTTAAAAGAGATGAAGATTCAGAAGGAGAGGCCCTCAGTACCACTCCACCATTCGTGGATCTCCCCCTAGTGCTGTCCATGGTGCTCCTCTGCAGTGCTGAGGCTCAAACCCTTGGTCTCACTCTTGGTATGAAGTAGGCCTTGCCAGAGGAGCTAGCTCCTGGTTCCTCATTTCTAGTTTAAAGTTATAAACTAATATAATAAGTTGTTAAATAAGATATGTCTAGGGCCCGGGTGGTGGCACACCTAGTTGAGCACACATATTACAATGTACAAAGACCCAGGTTCAAGCCCCTGGTTCCCACCTGCAGGGGAAAAGCTTTGTGAGTGATAAAGCAGGGCTGCAGATGTCTCCCTATCTCTCTCTCTTTCTATCACCCCCTTCCCTCTCGATTTCTGCCTGTCTCTATACAATAAATAAATAAAGATCATATAAAAATATTTTTAAGTGTGTTCTACACTTCTAACTTGACTAATATGCCTTCTTTTTTTAAATTTTTATTTATAAAATGGAAACACTGACAAAACCATAGGATAAGATAGGCACAACTCCACACAATTCCCACCACCAGGACTCCGTATCCCATTCCCTCCCCTGATAGCTTTCCTATTCTTTATCCCTCTGGAAGCATGGACCCAAGGTCATTGTGGGATGCAGAAGGTTGAAGGTCTGGCTTCTGTAATTGCTTCCCTGCTGAACATGGGCCTTGGCAGGTCAATCCATACTCCCTGCCTGTCTCTCTCTTTCCCTAGTGGGGTGGGGCTCTGGGGAAGTGGACCTTCAGGACATTGGTGGGGTCATCTGCCCCTAGTATGCCTTCTTAAGGACTTGAAAGGCCTTTGAATTTGGACTTCACTGAATACATATATTTTGAAAAAATGAGCTATGTTCCAAGAAGTAAAGAAACATAAAAACAGGGTGCTTTTTCTTTTCTTTTCTTTTTTTTCAACCAGAGCACTCCTCAACTCTAGCATATGGAGGTAGCAGGGATTGAACCTGGGACTGCAGAGCCTCAGAAGCAAAAGTTTTTTTGTATAACTATTATGGTATCTCCCTGGTCCCAGGGTGATATATACACTACCATAGGGTTGTTCCCTACTAAAATATCATCCCCTTACCATCCTTAAAGTTTCAATAAAGTCTGCTATATACACAATGACTTTGTGTAACTCAGTAGTGGTTGGGAGTGGGGGGCAGGTATGGGGCAGGGCAAAAGGGTGACAGGAATCAGTGAGAGGGACTGACTCCACATCTGGCTCAATACAGCCTCAAAGGAAGCACATATAGAGTGGCAAAATGATTCTAAACAATTAGTTCTGCAGAAGAAGGAGGTGAGAACTAAAACTGACTCAGAATTTGCCTTTGGGACTTCTCTAGAAAATCTGAGGAAGACACTGAACTTTAAAAAAATTGAAGAATGAGTTACACTAAAGGGCAAGGTAATCCTAGTTACATTATAGCACATATTTTTATAATGTGTGTGTGTGTGTCTGTAGTTAGCTATTTAAAATCATGTCTTCTAAAGCATATAATTTGTATCTGACATACTTAATAGTGCTTTTTTTTTATCATCAGGGAATGAACCCAGTGCCTTCCACATACATGATTTCTCCATTGAGTTGCTTCTCCTGTACAGCTTCTGACAGGCAGAAACAGAGGAAAGAGACAGCAAGGTGCAACTTTGTCTGCAATGAGTCAAGTCCATTTGCAAGAAAAACAAAAACAAAAAAATATACCAATGGGACTACAGAAAATTGAAAAGCTTCTGCACAGCAAAAGAAACTACTACTGGGGTTGAGTATACACATTATAGTGTGCAAGGACCTGGGTTCAAGCCCCTGACCCCCACCTGCAGGGGAAAAGCATCATGAATAGTGAAGGAGAGCTTCAGGCATCTCTTCCTTTCCTCTCAGTTTCTTTCTGTCTCTGTCCAGTGATAAATAAAATAAAGCAATTAAAAGAAACTACTACCCAAATAGAGACTCTTTAAAGAATGGAAGATATTTCTATGGCAATCAGACAAAAGGTTAATTACCAAAATATACAAAGAGCTCACCAAACTCAGCAACAAAAGAACAAACAGTCCATCCAAAAGTAGAGGGAGGATATGAACATACTATTTACCAAAAAAGAGATCCAAAGGGCCAATAGGCATTTAAAAAATGCTCAAAGTCAATGATTATCAGGGAAGTGCAAATAAAGACAACAATGAGATATCACTTCACTATTGTGAGAATGTCATATATCAGAAAGGATAGTAACAACAAATGTTGGAGAAGTTATGGAAACCCTCCTGCAAAGGAACCCTCCTGCACTGCTGGTGGGAATGTAAATTGGTCCAACCCCTGTGAAGAGTAGTCTGGAGAACTCTCAGAAGGCTAGAAATAGACCTTCCTTATGACCCTGCAATTCCTCTCCTGGGGATATATCCTAAGGAACCAAACACACCCAAAAAGATCTGTGCATCCTCTGTCCATAGCAACACAACTTGTAATAGCCCAAACTTGGAAGCAGCGTAGGTGCCCAACAAAAGATGAGTGGCTAAAAAAGTTGTGGTATATATATATATAATGGAATACTACTCAACTATTGAAAATAATGAAGTCACCTTCACTTCATCTTGGATGGAGCTTGAAGGAATCACATTAAGTGAGTTAAGCTAGAAAGAAAAGGATGAATATGGGATGATCTCATTCATAGGCATAAGTTGATAAATAAGAATAGAAAGGGAAACACAAAGCAGAACTTGGACTGAGCCTGATGTATTGCACCAAAGTAAAACACTCTGGGGGAAAGGTGGGGATTTTCAGGTACACCACAGGGTGGTGGGGATAGGTATTCAGACCTTTAATGGTGAGAATGGTGTGAAACAATTTTCTTATTAACTCATAATATTATAAATCACTATTAAATATGTCAGGGAAAGAACTGAATATTTTAAGTTCTTTAACAGCCTAGATTTTATTTCTGAGTATATGTTTCTTGAGTATAAGCATTTAATGTTTGAAATTTGTAAACTAATTAAATTCTGACACTAGATTTAAATTGTTAAAGAATACCTTTTTAAGATAGGGGTTTTAGGGGCCGGGCAGTAACGCAGCAAGTTAAGCTCACGTGGCGCAAAGCACAAGGACTGGCATAAGGATCCCGGTTCAAGCCCCCAGCTCCCCACCTGTTGGGGAGTCGCTTCACAGGTGGTGAAGCAGGTTTGCAGGTGTCTATCTTTCTCTCCCTATATCTGTCTTCCCCTACTCTCTCCATTTCTCTCTCTGTCCTATCCAGCAGCAACAACAGCTATAACAACAATAACAACTACAACAAGGGCAACAAGGGTAACAAAATGGGAAAAACGGCCTCCAGGAGCAGTTGATTCGTAGTGCTGGCACCGAGACCCAGTGATAACCCTGGAGACAAAAAAAAAAAAAAAAACATAGATTTTCATATAATCTTTTTTATTTGTTTTGTTGGTTCTATTTATTTATTATTATTCTTTTTTTTTTTCCTACCAGAACACCGGTCAGTTCTGATTTATGGTGGTGTGGGGGATTGAACCTGGGACTTAAGAGCCTTAGGCATGAAAGTCTCTTTGCATAACCATTATGCTATCTATCCCCAACCTGCTTAACCACACTTGAAGTGTCCCCCTTGCAAGTGGTTACCAGAGGCTTGAACCCAAGTCTTTGTGCCTGGTAACGTGCACACAACAGCGTGTGTCACCACCTGGACCCTCACTTCTGCACTCTATCACTTTTGCATAACATTACATGCATATATTAAAAATAAGAAGTTTGCATTCCAGATCACAGAAGTCTCTTAGAATTCTTTTCAAGAAAGGATACCCTTGTAGGATTAGACTTGAGTTCTGGTCAATCTCCCACAACACCACTTTGATCTATCTTTTTTCCCAACATGGCTTCCCTACAGTTGTAAAAGTCCCAATCTACTGGCATATTTTGCTGTAGCATAACATTCTCAAAACCATATACAAACCAACATAGAATATGCTTGCAGAAGGCTAGCAGTCAAGGACAAGTATTACTCTTAAAAACTCTTCCAGAAAACCCTTATGAGACACTGGAACAGAAGGCAGCACTGTGTGAAAGCCACATAACAGGAAGTAACATAAATGGAAGAGAGGAGGCTGGGCTGTAGCATACCTGGTTAAGCATGCATAAATGGAAGAGAGGGATTCTCCACATATCTTTGAGAATATGACTTATTTTGTTGTAGAATGATTCTGGTGTATTTGTGGAATTACTTTCAAGAAACTTACAAACCATATTGTAGGAAAATGTCAGCATTATTCTGAAATAGGAACTTATACTTTTAGGGGGGTACATTGCAGTACTGCAGTAGCTTAAAAATGAAGCTATTCCCATGTCACCACTAGGAGTTTTGAATACAAACAAGAAAGAAGGAAAATGGCTATATAATTTCTCCAAAATAACCTCCTACTTACTTGAAAGATCTTCCTGGGTTCCTACTATGATTTGGAGAGGAATTTGAGTGAGGTTGAAAGGCCATGAGAAATAGGTGTGACCAGAGAAATGGTGCCTGTTACTCTGATATGACCAGTTGCCTGGGAAGGTGGCACTTTTTAGGAAACTGTTGGTTTTTTTTTTTTTTTTTAGTGATTTTAAAAAAAATTTATTTATAAAAAGGAAACACTGACAAAAACCACAGGATAAGAAGGGTACAACTCCACACAATTCCCACCACCAGAACTCCCTATCTCATCCTCTCCCCTGATAGCTTTCCTATTCTTTATCTCTCTTGGAGTATGGACCTGTTTTTTACCCAAGCAATGGAGATAGTGTCAATGACAACTCCATTCTCATCTTCTTAATCTTGACTGGGAGCAGTTGTCTAGGGCAGTGGTAACTATCATGTGACCATGAGGATAATCTGAGAGATCTACAGAGATGTCACTTCAGAGACTGAACCACTGATCCAAAGCTAACTAGCTCCTACTTTTATTTTTTTAAGTCATTGCTGGTAACATTGACTATTATTTGCAGCTTAAAGCATTCCTGTACAGTATTAATTACTGCTGAATGCATTGGTTCCAGCTCTATTTTCACCTAGAGTTCTAATTACATATATATTTTTAATATTTTTATATTCATCTATTTATTTTCCCTTTTGTTGATCTTGCTTTTTTAAAATTGTTATAGTTACTGATGTTGTTGTTGTTAGATACACAGAGAGAAATGGAGAGAGGAAGGGGAGGCAGAGAGGGGGAGAGAAAGATAAGACACCTCAGACCTGCTTCACCACTTGTGAAGTGACTCCCCTGAAGGTGGGGAGCAGGGGCTTCAAGCAGTATCCTTAAGCCAGCCCTTGTGTTTCATGCCAAGTGCGCTTAACCCGCTGTGCTACCGCCCGACTCCCTTATTTACACATCTTTTAGTGTAATGGACTTTGGTGGTAGGTGTAGTGAGTCTTATATAAATGTATATATACTCTGTAGTCTTCCAAATATATTTTATTTTGTTTTATTTTAATGTGTGTGTGTGTGTGTGTGTGTGTGTGTGTGAGAGAGAGAGAGAGAGAGAGAGAGAGAGAAAGAGAGAGGGAGAGGGAGAGGGAGCCTCAGACATGAAAGTCTTTTTGCACAACCATTATGCTATCTCCCCTGGTCTCTCTCTAGTTTTCTATAAAATTTATAAGTAAAACATGCCCTTAAAAAATTGATAGCACAGGGAGTTGGGTGGTAGAGCTGAGGGTTAAGCGCAGGTGGCTCAAAGCGTTAATGGACTGGCATAAGGATCCCGGTTGGAGCTCCTGGCTCCACACCTGCAGGGGAGTCACTTCACAGGCAGTGAAGCAGGTCTGCAGGTGTCTAATCTTTCTCTCCCCCTCTCTGTCTTCCCCTCCTCTCTCCATTTCTCTCTGTCCTATCCAACAACAACAACATCAACAACAACAACAATAATAACTACAACAATAAAACAACAAGGACAACAAAAGGGAATAAATAAATTAAATAAATATTTTAAAAATTGATAGCATTGTATACCACTACAGATTTTTTAAAAAGGAAAATTTACTAGAAGTCAGAAGTCCAAAATGAAATTCACCTGGCTAAAATCAAGGTGTCGGCAAGGTTTTGTTCTTTCTTGGAGGTTCTTGGTGGGTGGGATCCATTTCCTTACCTTTTCCATCATGGACCCTCTCCTTCAAGTCAGCAATGACTGATCTACAACACCTTATGCTTCTTCCTTATGCTACAACACCTGAACACTGGTTTTCCTGCCTCCTTCTTTTACTCACCGATCCCTTATGATTACATTCAGTCCAACTCAGTGAGGCAGGCTAATTTCAATCCATGTCAAGTTCAGGTGCTTAAGGCCTTTATTTCCATCTGTAACCTTAGATAACCTTGCCATGTGAAATAATGCATCCTCAGGTTCCAAGGATAAAGATGTGGACATCTTTGAGTGCTCATTATTCTTCCTACCACAACCCTACTTCTACTCATTGCTTGCTAGAAAGAAAAATTTGCATTTCAGTGGAAATTTATGCCTACCTTCCTGGGTTGTCACATTCTAGCCCTGCTCTTTGTTTTTGAACTATTTCACAATTCTTTATATTATAGGTAATTGAAAGACATGTAAATTATATCCTGCCTGGTAGTGATTTAATTGATCTTCTCCTATCCTGTGGAAAAATAGTTTTGTCTCCATTTGAATTTCATTTCAAACTTACTTTGCTCCAAATAAATCTGAATTGTTTTTATTTTCCTCTCAAACTGCCTAACCCTAATATCATATAAGCAATATAAAATCTTTAACATGTGTTCATTTCTATATTTGTATGAGATTCATGAGCATAGGGATTTTTTTTTAAGTTATCCTTAACACCTAGGAAAATTCAACTCCAACTTGAAGAGAAGGTTTTTCTATAGAGAACCTATATTATCTGTCCTCCCTACTACAATAGAATTTGTAGTTCAACTCCCAATGGCCAATGCTCAATTCTTATCCTGTCACAATCTAATCATCCTCAAGGATTCTTCTTGATACTATAGATTCCTTTATTTCTGATCCAGAGAGATTATACTTCCTAGCTCTTAGAGCTGATTACTCAGTTGACAAGCATTTCTTAGGCTTGTGTTGAAGAAGCAATATAATTTAATTTAATCTTTAACAACAGATTCTGGGGACAGAGGGAGGCAGTTGTGGCACAGCCGGTAGAGTACACACAGTGGTGGAGCAGTGCTGCAGCTGTCTCCTCTTCTCTCTTGTCTGTTTGTCTCTCCTTCTCTTTGTCTCTCTCTACTTCTCTCTTGTCTCTCACCCTCTATTAAAAAAAATGGCTGCTGGGGAGAAGTAATTACAGAAGCCAGAACTCCTACCTTCTGCACCCCCAAAACAATCTTGATCCATACTCCCAGTGGGGGAGGAGTGACAGGAGGAAGAGGATAAGAGGCCTCTGAACTGCAGCTCCGTCGGGACTCAGAGAAAGAGGAGGACTATGGAAGGAACATTTGGATGTAGTAATAGGGTCATGAGTGGCTTGGCAGGGAAGAGAGGACTGGATGTGAAAGAAAAATGGGACAATTGTGTACAAATGTAGATAGACAGTTATAGAAATGAAAGTTAGCCCATGTCGTAACCTTAGGAGAACTGTGGTGGCTAACAATGGAGGGATTGGGGATTCAGAACTCTGGTGGTAGGAATGGTATGGAATTATATCCCTGTTGACATGTAATTTTGTAAATCAATATTAAGTCACTTATAAAATTTTTAAAAAACTGACCGCAGGGAATGGCAGAGTAGTGCAGGCACCAAACTCTAGTGATATCCTTAGTGGTGAAAAAAAGAGAGAGAATAAGAAAGAAACAGTCTTGGTGACACACTGAGTCACTGTACTTAGCCTCCACTAGTGCCAACATTACTGCAGAATTTTTCAGTCACGTGAGTCCTTTGTGTCTAAGTTGCTGCTTCTGATTAAATTTAGGTCAAAGCTTCTATCACTTTCTATTCAAAGAGATCTAGATAATGTGATTGATAGGATTGTAAATTCTTTAAGAAAAATTTAAGAATGTTCCAGTTGTACTGTTTCTTTGAACGTTGTTCTGTTTATTTTCTTTGGAGTGTTCAAATAGTTTAAAGTTGGTGTTCATATTATTGCTTATATTATAGGTACATACTTTATATAATAAATTTATTTATTTATTCATATATGAACTGAGAGAGAGAAACCCTGATCTGGCATATAAGTGCCAGGGATCCACCCAGGGCCTCATGTATGCAAGCGCTGTGCTCTACCTGCTTCGTTACCTCCTGAGCCTACAAGCTCATATTTTTAATAGAAAAAATAATAAATAATAAAATCATACTAAACTATTGGAGGTGCAACATTTGCACACAAGGAAAGCCTAATCCATTGACCTACTGTCTACAAAGTAATAATTTTACTCCAAAATAAATAGATTCTCATCCTGAAAAGGATCAGATTAATTAAAAAAGTAACAATAAAACCAAAGGCATAATTCCAAGATTATTACTCCTTATATGAAATCAAAGGGCAGATACTATCAGATATTTAAAAAGTAAACCTGGTTATATGCTTTTTACAAGAGATATACCTCAAATATTTAGATCTTA
The DNA here is from genome assembly GCF_950295315.1 of Erinaceus europaeus. Taxonomy (NCBI): domain Eukaryota; kingdom Metazoa; phylum Chordata; class Mammalia; order Eulipotyphla; family Erinaceidae; genus Erinaceus; species Erinaceus europaeus. The sequence goes on along the minus strand of NC_080164.1, from coordinate 96,428,304 downwards.
AAAGACTGAAAGTGAAAATTCAGGATGGCAGCATATCTGGTTGAGTTGCACACATTACAGTGTACAAGAATCCTGGTTCAAGATCTGATCCCCACCTGCAGGGGAAACTGCATGCCATGATGCAGTGCTGCAGATATCTCCTTCTCTATCAATCCCTGCCCTCTAGATTTTTCTCTGTCCTATCCAATACACTAAATTAAATCAAATAAAAAAGAAAGTGACAGTTTAGAAAAAGTGAAACCTGGCAGCCTGAAAAGCTTACTATTTATAAAGTTGTCAATGCAACTAGGAGGTGTCAGGGAAAGTCTCGTGTGGTGAAGAGAAATTCTGCTATTTGGGGTGTGGTTCTTACCTTCTCAGTCACTCATTCAATTTATACAACTTATTAAAATAATAGTAACTTTTAAAGTTGGATATGTGCCAAGCTAACAAAGTCAAAAGTAGACCTTGCCCTCAATTTTGCCATTTTCTGGGGGAAACAGATGAATAGATACACCAGTGATTACACTGACAGGCCAGAGATATCTCCTAGTAATGTGCACCTCGGAGAGTCAAAGTGGAGTTTCTTTAAGTTTCATGTTTTCCAATTCAACCTTTATTATTATTATTAATTTAATTTACTGTTCTTTAATTAATTTATTTATTTACTTAAGAAAGGATTAATTAACAAAACCATAGGGTAGGAGGGGTACAACTCCACACAATTCCCACCACCCAATCTCCATATCCCACCCCCTCCCCCGATAGCTTTCCCATTCTCTATCCCTCTGGGAGCATGGACCCAGGGTCATTGTGGGTTGCAGAAGGTAGAAGGTCTGGCTTCTGTAATTGCTTCCCCGCTGAACATGGGTGTTGACTGGTCGGCCCATACTCCCAGTCTGCCTCTCTCTTTCCCTAGTAGTGTGTGTCTCTGGGGAAGCTGAGCTCCAGGACACATTGGTGGGGTCTTCAATCCAGGGAAGCCTGGCCAGCATCCTGGTGGCATCTGGAACCTGGTGATTGAAAAGAGAGTTAACATACGAAGCCAAACAAATTGTTGAGCAATCATGGACCCAAATCTTAGAATAGTGGAGAGGAAGTGTTAGGGAGGTACTCACTGCAAACTCTGGTGTACTTCTGCTTTCAGGTATATATTTTGCAGTAGTTTATGGATACATGTGAACATAAGCTCTCTCTCACAGAAACAGGTGTATACCTAGGTTTTGGGACTTTGTTAGACAGTGAACCACCTGGGATGAAATTAGAGTGTACTATAAAAGGAAAGGTCTCACCCGAGTAATGAAGCTGAAGGGTTGTCATTCCACACGTGAAGTCTCTGGACACAGTCTGAGGTGAAGCATGTTGAGGTGCCAATCGTTGCGTTGGTTAGGTTGTGATCGGCAGATGCAATATTATTTGATATGGATTGGGAGAGGCATACGGGAAAGTGGGCCCTATCCAATGGTTCCAGGACTGGGGGAAGTAGGGGCTCTATAGTGAAGATGTGAGGTTCCTGCTGTCTTAGGGTTCAAAAAGACAATCGATAGTTAATGTTATCATCACATTATTTGGTAATTGGGTTAACTTTGAAAATTCCTTTTGTTAGGGTTTGCCGTACAGTACCCAGTATCTTGTATATAGCTGTGCTATTGGATGCTTCTAATCTACTTGGTCTAGGCTTTTGAGAGAGTCCGCATATCAAATACACAGCCTATATATTAAAAAGATTCAGTTTGTGTTTTGAAAAACTTTGAGACATACAATTGTTTTTTCCCCTCTTATATTAATTAACTAGTGATTTATATGTCTACATTTTGCTAGGAGTGTACACAAACACCATTCCCACCACCAAAAGACTGTGACCCATCCCTCCCACCCACTCCCACCCCCCACTGGCCCAGGAAGATGCATGTCTACCTCTCGCCACAGGGCTTTTACTTTGGTGCCCTACTTACAATTTGGTCAGGTCCTGCTTTTAGTTTCCCTTTCAGATCTTCTTAGTCAACTTCTGTTGATGAGTGGGATCATCCCATACTCATCTTTATCTTTCTGACTTAGCTCACTTAACATAATTCCTTCTAGCTCTGTCCAAGATGGGTCAGAGAAGGTGGGTTCATTGTTCTTGATAGCTGCATAGTATTCCATTGTGTATATATACCACAGCTTTCTCAGCCACTCATCTGTTGTTGGGCACCTGGGTTGCTTCCAGGTTTTAGCTATTATGAATTGTGCTGCTATGAACATAGGAGTACACACCTCTTTTTGGTTGGGTGTTATGGAGTCCTTGGGGTATAACCCCAGGAAAGGAATTACTGGATCATATGGAAGGTCCATGTCTAGCCTTCTGAGAGTTTTCCAGACTGCTCTCCACAGAGGCTGTACCAATTTACATTCCCACCAGCAATGTAAAAGGGTTCCTCTGTCCCCACATCCTCTCCAGCATTTGTTGCTGCTGTCCTTTTTGATGTATGACATTCTTACAGGAGTGAGGTGGTATCTTTGTTCTTTAATTTTTAATTTTTTTTCCCCAGAGCATCGATCAGTTCTGGCTTATGTTGGTGCTGCACACTGAGCCTGGGACCTTTGATGTCTCAGGCATGAAAGTCCTTTTTGCATTACCATTATGCTGTCTCTGCCAGCTCCCAAGCTCCTTTTTTGAACTGCAGCTGCTCTTGGAAAGGGTAACCTGTTAAATCACTCTGTGTGAATGAGTTTATCAGATGTCTTCCTGCTTGTTGGAAAGAACCTAATAATTTGAAAGCACTGTGTGCCCTGGGAAAAAGTGCACATAAAGGGTGGGTGGAGAAGGAAAAGGAAAATTGGAGGCCCCAGAAATGTTTATTGACTTTTGTCTCAGTGATGACCTGCTCTGCCTATAGTATCTTGGCACCATTCAGGAGTTCAAAGTCAGGCTCCACCCAAGTGAGAGCTGTTGGGCACAGTGTATTGTATATGTAATACCACGTAATGACTAGTTGGGGTTAATCAAATATAATGCCCAACCCAGACCTATTAAATTTCACCACAAAAGAGGCTTTAATCAGTCTTTTATCAGCTTGATGCTCTGGTTGAAGAAAACGGCTTTTGTTTGCCCACATAAGAGACAATGGGAGAGAAAGGATCAGCCTGCTCTCTGGAGTACAAGAAGCGAATTGTCCAGGAACAAGAGATCATTCAAGGCCATGGGAGAGGAAAGGCAAGAGAAGCTGCATGAATCTACAAAAGTGCTCACTGTTAATGGTCACAGCCCTGAGTATTTAAATGCAGACCACATTCCCACTGGAGCTTCCAAAATATAGGGAAAACATGAAAAAAAGAGACTCTAGTGTGTGCCATGTAAGTCTATCTGACTTTGGCCCTCTGCAGGACATTCCTGCTTGCTGAAAAGGGAAGAGGAAATTGACATTTGGTTCTCTCACTATGCAAAACACAGATCTCCTGGGGGCTGGATGTGCTTCAACAGAACTAGGGATTAAAGAGATGAGCAAGAGTTCTATGCCAAATGACACCTGTCCCACTGCTTGAGCACCTTTTGGACCATGGAAGTGTATTGGACTCAGCCCAACAGAAAGAATGAAAGGAGAAGAAAATAAAAAGCAGCAAAGAGAGAGGGAGGGAAAAAAAAAAGAGCTGGGGTGCGGGTAAGAAAATGGAACATGGCACCTCCTGACCCAAAAGAAGGAAGGACATTTAAGCCACCCGATTCAGTTGCAGTCAACTAATAATTCAGTCCTTTTTAAGAGGCAGAATGAGACACATGTCTAGAAACAAACACAAATTTAAATTTTACTCTCAGGTTGGGGAGACAGCATAATGATTATGCAAAGAGACACTCATGCCTGAGGCTCTGAGGTCCTAGATTCAATCTCCTGCACCACCATAAGCCAGACGTGAACAGTGCTCTAGTAAATAAATAAATAAATAAATAAATAAATAAATAAATAAATAAATAAAAATAAAGATTCACTCTTTACTGTTTATATATAGGGAATGTTTAAAGTTGGAAAAGTCCCAGATCATCATTCTTTATGTTGTTATGATCTTCACAGAAGGGTATGAATTTGGAAATGCTGAGGAACATCTGAAGTCTCTGTAGAAGAACTTCGTGTTGTGGGGCTTGATAATGGGAATGTGGCACATGCCACTAGGGAAATAAGGTTGAAAATTAGCCACTTAGATTTATCTGGGCATCTTGCTGGGGAAGTTCCAAGAAAAAAAAAAGGGCTTGTCCAAAGCCACTTAGATACTTAATAACTAAGAAGGGGATATAATGATGACTCCTCCTTCTCCCCTCCCCTTCCTCTTCTTCCTCTTCCTCCTCCTCCTCTCCTTCCTCCTCCTCCTCTTCTTCTTCCTCCTCCTCTTCTTCTTTTAACTCTAATATCACTTTATTGAGGAAATGTTGATTTACAGGATTTTTGTTGTCATAAGTACATTTCCACATTTCCCCAAGCTAAGTATTAGTAAGTTTCACCAAACCAATCACATTCCATATTCTATCAAAGAGACTTAGATCTCCAACGTCCTCTTAGTAGTCCTCCCTTCTTACTTCTGGAGTCCCCAAATCTGCTGCAACAAGCTATATAATCCATTGGGGATTTACTCTGTATTGTCCTTCTTTTCTTTTCTTTCTTTTCTTTCTTTCTTTCTTTCTTTCTTTCTTTCTTTCTTTCTTTCTCTCTTTCTTTCTCTTTCTTTCTTTATTTCTTTCCTTTTTCTTTCTTAGATCTCATCTATGAGTGAGATCATCTGGTTTGTCCTTCTCTTTCTGGCTTATCTTGCTCAACATGAATTCTTTTAGATGCATCCATGTTGCAGCAAAAAAGAATGTTATTATTTCTTATAGCTGTATAGTATTCCATTGTGTATATATGCCACAATAGTTGGCTGCTATTATACATTTTGTTGTTTCCAAATATTTGGCTATTACAAATAGCACTGACACAAGCATGGGTGCACAGAGATCATTTAAGGTAGATGTTTTGTGTTTAGGTAGATGCCAATTCCACGTCTTCTAATGACTAACCAAGCCCAGCCTCAGTCATTTGTACAAAAATATCACAATTTAGGCTTCCTGGAAGGTGTGAATATTGAAGGCCTTCAGCAAATTATTAAATTGCCTTGTATTTAGCAATCCTCACTGAAATGTCACTCATTAGCTGCCAAGTCTGTGTGCCCACTGCTTCTAGTCTTCAGAGCTTGGATTTTGTTTGTAAAGCAAGACTTTGCTTTCAGCTGTAGGTGAAAAATTGCTTGGGAGTTACCTCATAGAAACAAGAGAAGCAAAAAAAAAAAAAAAAAAAAAAAGAAACAAGAGAAGCCAATGATGGAATTAAACTGATAGCACAGGAGAAAGAGAAAATATTTCCTCCTTGGACAAAAATCTGTAGTTTCTCAGCTCAATATTACCATGAAAACAAAAGTGCTACCTGGATCAGCCTTGTTGAGAGCTACTCTCACAAATGTTGTGGGGATGTAATGATAGGAAGACATTGCCAGGACCAGGTATAAGAGACCTGGGAGCCATTCTGTTTAAGGAAGATTTACTAAATATACACATATGAAGATGAAATGAACAGTGCCCAGTTTAGAGGGCCATTAAGTATGGGATGGAAAAGAGATGAGAAAGCAGCTAAGGAGAAACAAAGTCATTCTGTCAATTATGAGGAATGTCAGTGGTCAGAAGTCTTTATTTTCTTTTGTCATCCAAGCTTTGAAATGGTTCAGTTTCCCTAATGATATTCTGAACTGTAATTTCAGAGTTCCATTTTAGCTTTTGTTCTTCCTATTCTGCTCTGGACAATCATTTCAAAAATCCTTCCTCAGGCAATGTGCAAAATGTTTTTATAGAATTGTTAAAGAATCTATGGTGTGGCCCAAGTGAATTCATCACTTTTTTCCTTCCTGTAGTGGAAATGGTTATGGTAAAGTGGTTATTAATTAAGTTAGATCAACAATTTGGGGGTTTGTGACATACATTCTTTTGATAATAACTTCTGTAGACATTAATTATGACTTTGCCTTGAACTATAGTAATGGCACTGGAAGTTTTCTATTTTCTTTCAGGCTTTAGTAGCAATACTGCCTCAGGTTCTTTACTTATGTTCCTGGCAAGTAAGTGTTATCCCAAAACATAAACACTATTTCCTCTTTTTAAAATAATTATGCAAGTAATGTCATGTGAAAATGACTTCACTTAAAATATGATCTTGCAAAAATAGAGGTGAGTGTTACTATTTTTATGGCTAGGATAGTGCTTCATTGGAAATCTCTGTAGGAAAAAAAATGCTATCCAATTTGTTTTCCTTCCCCCTTAACAGAAAAATAGGCCTTCCTTTTGTACTATTTTTAACTGAAGGGGAAGCAAGAAAACAAATATTTTTACTGTTTTGACTGTGGTTATTAAAAATATGGCCAAGAAATAGAAATAAAGAGAAAAAGAATTATCACACGCACTCATCCCCACATGGTAGCCACCCTGTACCTGTGGCCCTGAGCAATCTTCTCAGTCTCAGTCAGCTTGGATACTGCTTCCTCTCTACAAGAATACCGTGGAGCCAGACTGAACTGGCTTAAATCTATTACTCTAAACCAGTTGAAACTAATGTCTGTATACGCCAGAGATAGTCAAATATTATTAATTCCATGTGGGCCAACCTAATAATACCTTCTCATTGATCAACTTCCAGGCTAATGCAAAGATTACAGATTATGTGTTTTAAATTCTTTAATCATTCCAGGTTAGCAAAACCACTCACTTAAAATAGTGAGATGCTTTACCATGTTTCTAACCCAAGTTCAAGCCCGGTCCCTCGCACATATTGAAGAACACCTCTAAGCTGTGGTCTTAGTCTCTCTCTCTCTCTCTCCTTCTGCCTCCCTGCCACTCTCTATATCTGAAAAATGTCATCCCAGAGCAATGAAACTCTGATGAAGATGGAAAAAATAAAATCCTTGATTTTTCCATACCACTTAGTATTCACAATGATTGATGACTAGTTTGAATTAGAAGAGGCAGTGATTCATTCCAAGTTCAACAAACCATATGTGAAAATTTCTCTTTACCCTTTGCTCTTCATCTTAGGTACTACTTTTAATGTGGTGCTGAACTATATAAACAATTTCCCAGTGATGTGATACATGTAGGAATTTACTCTGTGATACAGGGTAGCATGAAGGAAGAGGTTGTGAACTACAATGAATACAGGGGTATGAAGGTAGACTCTCCTCGAGAGAGATGTCTCACAAGGGTATGACAGGTAGGGAATATTCCTGGTTAGGTTTTTTTTTTTTTGTTTCTCTCTCTCCTCTCTCTCTCTCTTTTACCAGAGCACTGTTCAGTTCTTTGTTTATGGTAGTATAGGGGATTGAACCTGAGACTTTGGAGCCTAAGGCATGAGAGTCTCTTTGCATAGCCATTATACTATCTATCCTTGTCCTCTGACTAAATTTTCAAAGAAACTCTAGTTATTGAAGGAAAGAGGTACAGAGGAAGAAGGAACAGAAGAAAGGAGAGAGAGGGAAGGAGGCATGTCATAAGGTGAGGCTGGAGAGACGGGCAGACATTGTCAGGTAGGGCTGGACTCATGTAGAAATAGATTTTATGAGGGACCTAGAATTTTTTCATTGCTTGGAGGATCCTCTTTAGAAACTGAATATAAAGATGATATGTAGGGAGCCCCCACACCTATGGACATCTAATCTTTGACAAAAGGGGCTCAGACTATTAAATGGGGAAAGCAGAGTCTCTTCAACAAATAGTGTTGAAAACAAAGGGTTGAAACATGCAGAAGAATGAAACTGAGCCACTGTATTTCACCAAATACAAAAGTAAATTTCAAGTGGATCAAGGACTTGGATGTTAGACCACAAAATATCAGATACTTAGAGAAAAATATTGGCAGAACTCTTTTCCGCATAAATTTTAAAGACATCTTCAATGAAACTAATCCAATTACAAAGAAGGCTAAGGCAAGTATAAACCTATGGGACTACATCAAATTGAAAAGCTTCTTCACAGCAAAAGAAACCACTACCCAAACCAAGAGACCCCTCAAAGAATGGGAGAAAATCTTTACATGCCATACACCAGACAAGAGGCTAATAACCAGAATATATAAAGAGCTTGCCAAACTCAACAACAAGACAACAAATAACCCCATCCAAAAATGGGGGGAGGACATGGACAGAATATTCACCACAGAAGAAATTCTCAACAGGCTGAGAAACACATGAAAAAATGCTCCAAGTCTCTGATTGTCAGAGAAATGCAAATAAAGACAACAATGAGATACCACTTCACTCCTGTGAGAATGTCATACATCAGAAAAGGTAATAGCAGAAAATGCTGGAGAGGGTGTGGGGTCAAAGGAACCCTCCTACACTGCTGGTGGGAATGTAAATCGGTCCAACCTCTGTGGAGAACAGTCTGGATCCTGCAATGATCCTATGATCCTTCAATTCCTCTCCTGGGGATATATCCTAAAGAACCCAACACATCCATCCAAAAAGATGCGTGTACACATATGTTCTTAGCAGCACAATTTGTAATAGCCAAAACCTGGAAGCAGCCCAGGTGTCCAACAACAGATGAGTGGCTGAGCAAGTTGTGGTATATATACACAATGGAATACTACTCAGCTGTAAAAAATGGTGACTTCACCGTTTTCAGCCAGTCTTGGATGGACCTTGAAAAAATCATGTTGAGTGAAATAAGTCAGAAACAGAAGGATGAATATGGGATGATCTCACTCTCAGGCAGAAGTTGAAAAACAAGATCAGAAAAGAAAACACAAGTAGAACCTGAAATGGAATTGGCATAGTGCACCAAAGTAAAAGACTCTGGGGTGGGTGGGTTTGTAGAATACAGATCCAAGAAGGATAACAGAGGACCTGATGGGAGCTGTATTGTTATATGGGAAACTGGGGAATGTTATGCATGTACAAACTATTATATTTACTGTTGAATGAAAACATTAATTCCCCAATAAAGAAATTTTTTTAAAAAGATGATATGTAGGGACTAGGTGTGGTGCACCTGGTTGAGTGCACACATTACAATTCATAAGGACCTGGGTTCAAGCCCCCCAGTCCCCACCTGCAGGGGGGGAAAGCTTCATGAATGGTGAAGCAGTGCTGCAGCTGTCTCTCTCTCTCTCCCTTCCTATCTCCCTCTCCCCTCTCAATTTCTTTCTGGCTCTATCCAATAAATAAAATTATTTAAAAATAAGACCCCTAAAGCTTCACTGTCTCCCCCCCAAATATCTGCCGCCTGACAAGGCTGCTCTGTGAGGGGCCTTGCCAAGGAGCAGGGCAAACAATGGACAACTGCAGAAGGATTCTAGGCAGGAAAATGAATTCATCAGATTTGCCTTTTAGAAAAAAGCACCCCCAGGGATGTCTGGTATATGGATTAGAGAAGCTTGTGTCAGACAGCTGAAAAACCAATTAGAAAGCTATTTTAAGAATTTAGGGAGTCGAAAATCTGAACATGGCAGAAGTCCTTAAGAAGAACTGATCTAACCTCACTTGGGATTATCCTCCCTTTGGGCCTGGTCCTCCTGCATCCATGCAGAGCCATGCCTGCTTTCCACTCTGCAGGAAGACATTATCTTTATTGTACTGAACACTAGTCTACTGATTTTTTCTTCGCATGAAGGATATATATTTCTTTTTTAAAGCTTATTTATTTTTTATTTTATAGAGACAGAGAGGAATCAAGAGGGAAGGGTTAGGCAATGGCACACTTGGTTGAGTGTACACATAACAGTGCACAAGGACACAGGTTCATGCCCCTGGTCCCCCCCTGCAGGGGAAAAGCTTCATGAGTGGTGAAACAGGGCTGCAGATGTCTCTCTGTCTCTTTCCCTAGCTCCTCCTCCCTTCTCAATTTCTCTCTGTCTCTATCCAATAGAAAATAAATAAATAAATAAATAAATAATATTTTTTCAAGAGAGAGAAATCAAGAGGGAAGAGGAAAGCAGAGAGGGAGAAAGAGACATCTGCAGCACTGCTTCACTGCTCAGGAAGCTTCCTGCCTATTTGGTGAGACCAGAGACTTGATCCCCATATCCTTGAACATTGTAGCAACTGATCTCAAGCAGGTTAGCCACCACTTTCTGGCCATGACATTATATATTTTTTATTATCTCTAATTTTTCCTTAAAAAATATACATATACCAGTTCAAACCCTAGGCATCACTTTTTAAATTCCATCTTCCTTCTTACCACTCATAACCAATAAGTCATGTAGTTCTATCAACTCTTCTTTTGACTTATCTTGATCTTGCCTTTTTTTTTTTTTTTGGCTTCTTTTCTTAGCCATTAGCTTGGTTCAGAACTTTATTTCATTCCTAGACTGTTCAAGAAATGTCTTAACCAGCTTTTAAAATTCCCATCCTCCTCTTGACACCTATTTGCCTAATCTTCAAAAAAAACTTGTTTTGATTTTATCACACTCTTATTTCAAACATCTAGTGGTTTCCTAAGACCTGATCAATAGAACCACCTAAGCTTCTGAAACATTCATGACCCATCCAATCTGAGCTCGGTCTTATCTCCCACCACTATCCTAGCTGTGTGGGCCTGGCTTTTTTATTCTACCTGCCAATCTTGCATATGCCTGTCTTTCCCCATCAATCAGAGTTCTGAATCTTATACTAAATGTTTCTTCAGAGCCTGGGAGTTCATTTTTTACAGGTTCAACCCACACTACTTTCCTTTGTCCAATTATATTTATTTGCAATATTTATTTAATGAGAAAGGGAGAGAGATAAGAGCACAACTCCAGCATATTCCCCCACTGAGACAGCTCCTCAGTCACAAATGATATTGATTTTTTTTAATTGCACCAGGGTTATTACTGGCCTCCGTGTGGTGCCTACACAATGAGTCAATCTCTCCTAGAGGCCATTCCCTCCCTCCATCCCCTTTTTTTGTTGATAGAGATAGAAATTGAGAGGGAGGAGGAAGATAGAGAAGTAAAGAGAAAGAGAGATACCTGCAATACTTTTCTCATGAAGCTTCCCCCTGAAGGTGTAAATTGGGGACTGAACCTGGGTCCTCAAGCATTTGACTGGTTACTTACTTTATGTCTCATGTACCACTTAAGTCTTAAATTTCTTGGAGGGCAACAACTATCTTCTATTTGCCTTTTTGTTGAGAAAGTCAGGTTAAGAAAATAGGAAGAGGATACAAAACACTGCTCCACCATTCATGGAGTTCCTTTTTTTTTTTTTTCTCATTGTGGGTACTGGGAATCAAACTAGAGCTTCACAAATTCCATACAAGCACTCTACTGATAACCCACCTCCCCAGTCATGTATAACTTTCATACCACTCAGTGTCGACTTAGTCTGACTTGTAAAAACTTGAAACATTGCTGTCCCACTTGCAAACTATATGGAACATAGTTCTGGGAAGTTAACTTGTTTTGTTGTTGTTGTTTTGTTTTGTTTCTTTACCAAAGCACTTTTCAACTCTGTTTTATGGTGGCATTGGGGATTCAACCTGGGACTTTGGAGCATCAGGCATGAGAGTCTGCTTGCATAACCACTATGCTATCTCTTCAGCCCATTATTTAAAAAAAAAAAAAAAGAGAGAGAGAGAAAGTGGGGAGTCCAGTGGTAGTACAGCAGGTTAAGCGCACGTGGCATGAAGCTTAAGGACCAGCATAACGATTCCTGTTCAAGTCCCCAGCTCCCCACCTGCAGAGGAGTCGCTTCACAGGCGGTAAAGCAGGTCTGTAGGTGTCTATCTTTCTCTCCCCTTCTTTTCTTCCCCTCCTCTTTCCATTTCTCTCTGTCCTATCTAACAACGACGACGTCAATAGCAACAATAATAACTACAACAACAATTAAAAAAAGGACAACAAAAGAGAAAATAAATAAATATTAAAAAAGAGAAAGTGACAAATAGTTAACACAGGGTTGTTGGGAAAATGAAATTAGTTAATAGGGTAGTTCTTAGCAAATTATCTGTCATATAATATCTACTATTATTAATTATATAATTATGTGTGAATAAATGAACGAGTAAGTGAAATATATAGTATTTCTTGGGGTGACAACAATGTAAAGAAGAACTAGGAAATCTTGAAAAATACTTATGTTCGCATACCAATGACGTTGGAAGAGTTTAGATGGATGGTGGGGAATAGCAACATCTTCCAAAAGACCTAATTTAGTTTTTAAAAAGATGGATTCTTCAGAGGTAAGAGGTAACTTGATAATAGAGGTGAACAAAAAAGGAATAGCCCTTTGTCTCCTTTCTATTCTCATATCTCTCTATCTCTTGGTTAAATGTGGGCTAGTCAAATAGCTCACTTGGATAACATGCTACTTTGCCATATGCTTGGCCCAAGTTCAAGCTCAGCCCCTACCACACTGGAGGAAGCTTTACTGCTGCTGGTCTCTCACACACTCTGTCTCTGCCTTTCTGCCTCACTTCCTATTAAAACAAAAATACTTTGAAAAGTAAGTAGGAGCACTGGAGAAGCAACAAACAAAGATTGTTCCCTGGCTAGTGGTTGTTAAGGTTTTCCAGAGGGGAAACAGGCTATCTTTCTACCAGGGAATCTCTGCCTCCTTAAGTCTGCCTATAGATAAGCTTAATGTGAGCCAGTTCTACAGAAAATTGCCACTCAGAAGAAGCACAATGCTGCCTGGTATTAGATTGAAGAGACACTCACTTACTGACTGGCAATAAGACATAGACACTCTCTTAAAGGGTATAGCTCTTCTAATCACAAATTACCAATTGTAATTTCAGTGACTTTCTATATATCATGAAGTATGCTACCTAACAATGAACCTACAAAATAATGTATTGGGGCCAGTCATTAGTGCACCTGGTTAAGTGCACTAGTACTAAGTGCAAGGACCCCGCAAGGATCCAGTTTAGAGCCCCCAGCTCCCCACCTGCAAGGGAGAATACTTCACAAGTGGTGAAGCAGGTCTGCAGGTGTCTCTGTTTCTCTTTTTCTATCTCCTCTTCCCCTCTCAATTTCTCTGTGTCCTATCGAATAAAATGATGGGAAAAAGGGGTGGTGGTGGTAATGGTTACCAGAAGTGGCGGATTTATACTGCTGGCTAAGCCCAAGCAACTGAAAAAAATATATATTGTTAATGATATAGTAAAGAAAATACTGCAAGGACCCGCGTAAGGATCCTCGTTCAAGTACCCGGCTCCCCACCTGTAGGGGAGTCGCTTCATAGGCGGTGAAGCAGGTCTGCAGGTGTCTATTTTTCTCTCCTCCTCTCTGTCTTCCCCTCCTCTCTCGAATTCTTTCTGTCCTATCTAACAATGACATCAATAACAACAACAATAACTACAACAACAATGAAAAAACAACAAGCGCAACAAAAGGGAAAATAAATAAATATTTTTTAAAATTTTTTTTAAGAAAATACTACAATATCACTTGAGTGGTTTGAGAGGTAGCACAGTAGATAAAGCATTAGACCTTCGTGAGGTCCTGAGTTCAATCTCTGACATCACATGTGCCAGAGTGATACTATGACTTCTTCCACCTTCTCTTCCTCCTCCCCCACTCCTGTCCCCTCATTAATAAATAAATGTTTTTTAAAAGATAATATATGGGGCCAGGTGGTGACACACCTGGTTAAGTGCACATATTACAATGCACAAGGACCCAGGTTCAATCCTGCTGACCCCACCTGCAGGGGGAAAGCTATGTGAGTAGTGAAGCAGTGTTGCAGGTGTCTCTCTGTCTCTTTCCCTCTCTATATGCCTCTGTCCTCTCAATTTCTGGCTGTCTCTATGTAGTAAATATAATTTTAAAAAATTAAAAGGAAAAAAGAACCTGACACAGAAGAAGCTCTAAAATATTTAAATTTTTTTAAGAAAGATTATATATATATATATTGTCCTAGAAAGAAAAAAAAATTAGGAGCACCAAGGTTAAGTAAGTGTCTTTCTTTGGTCATATGGAACCAGGATTCAAATTTTGGCATGCCTACATCCAAATGTTTGGGAGCATTTTCCCCTTAAAACAAGGATTAAATAGAATCCAAACAAGCCAGGCCTTGGGTTCCTGCTTAAGTGTGCTTTCAATCACACACCCCCTTACTTCCTTTAGCTATTTATCAGCCATTAACACTACTGTGCAAGAGAGGTTATCTAATGTTTTTTGGAGTGAGTTTTCACAGCCCAGAGGCAGACAGAAAGGAGACATGGAGACCCTGGAAGAAACCAGTGGTGTATAGCTGAAGGCAAAACAAAGCAACTTCACTTGTTAGCCAAGGGCTAGTTCCCTGCACAGCAACTTAAAAAAAGTTTTCTTTTTATCTACTTTCAGATAGAATTTCAGGTCAGTAGTAGGAAAATATGGGACCCTAGAATTCTTTATTTTAAATCTATCACTACACTTTTATAATGTTAATGGGGAAAATAAAATGGAATTCTAACCACAGTTAGTTTGTGGTCTGTATGAAAATACTGGCTGTGGAAAAGCGACAGAATGGTAAGAAACCAAAGCATACAAATATGTTTGGAGCATCATGTTCCTGGTGTGAAACAGATCTCACATTAGGAAAGACTGGCTGAGGGCAAGGTTCCCAGGGGCAGGAAGCAAAAGAAGTTGAGTAGCTTGTTTTTCTGCAGTCTCGATGGAACAGGGCAGGCTGAGATGGTGTATTTTGGCTTCTTTTCTTTTTTTCTTTCTTTCTTTCTTTTTTTTTTTTTTTTTTTTGTATTTTGGTTTCTAATACCTCTTTCATGGGAAAAAGCAGCCTAGGTTAGACCCTAATCCACGGAATGAGGAGTAATTTACAGGTCCTCCACAAAAATCACAGAGAGGGCTCTAATTGGCCCATTCCAGTTCCCCTCCTAAGGGATCATACCTTCCCTTCCCTAAGTCCTTCTACTCCTGACAACCATGCCATCAGCTCAAGTAATAGTTTCCATGCATAACCCAATGGACTGGGTTAGTGGCAGGTCCAATAACTTTGATGACTTTACCACATCTTATTCCTGCTTATAGTGGTGTGGGGAATTGAACCTGGGACTTTGAAGCCTCAGGCATGAGAATCTGTTTGCATAACTATTATTCTATTTCCCCTGTCGGGGGAAGTCATTTTAAAGTATAACACAAAACCCAGAAGTTATTAAATGAAATGCAGGTCCCCACCAGGGGCTCAAACCTGGGTCCTTGCACATTGTAACATGTGCACTTAACCAAGTGCACCACCACCCAGCTCCCAATTTATTTATGTCTTTTAAACAGTGTACTGCTCAGCTCTGGTACAGGGGATTGAACCTGTCACTTTGGAGCCTCAGGCATGACAGTCTCTTTGCATAACCATTACACTATCTACCCCAGCCCCATAAGATTTTTCTCCAAGCATGAGCACAGCCAGAGCTGAGCAGTTTAAAAGCATGAGCACTGTTTAAAAGACATAAATAAATTGGGAGCTGGGTGGTGGTGCACTTGGTTAAGTGCACATGTTACAATGGTCCCCACCTACAGGGGAAAGCTTCACAAGTGGTAAAGCGGGGCTGCAGGTGTCTCTCTTTCTCTCTCCCTCTCTATCAACCCCTTCTCTTTTCAATTTCTGGCTGTCTCTATCCAGTAACCAAATAAAAACAATATTTTTTTAAAAGACATAAATAAATAAACAAATAAGAAAAGAAATTTTTTAGGGATAGCCAATAATCAAGCCTCTAGTTGGGAAGAAGTATGGAACAAGTACGGACCATCCATTCTTCCAGAACCCAAACTCTGCCATCTCTTTCAAGTACCACTACTATCATCAACAACTATCCCCTAAAATAAATTATGTTACTGCATCCCTGTTATCCAACCCCAGATTTCCCTGAATTTCCTGTCTTAATTTCCGAATGCCACAGATGGTGTTGCACCCAGTTACATACACATATTACAGTGTTAAAGGACCCAGGTTCAAATCCCTG
The DNA here is from genome assembly GCF_950295315.1 of Erinaceus europaeus. Classification (NCBI taxonomy): domain Eukaryota; kingdom Metazoa; phylum Chordata; class Mammalia; order Eulipotyphla; family Erinaceidae; genus Erinaceus; species Erinaceus europaeus. The sequence goes on along the minus strand of NC_080164.1, from coordinate 96,412,394 downwards.
GTCCCCACCTGTGAGGGAGGGGGGCACACAAGTGGTGAAGCAGGGCTGCAGGTGTCATTCTTTCTCTTTCCCTATCCTCCTGATTTATCTTTCTCAGTCCTCCTGATTTCTCTGTCTCTGCCTAATACATAAATGATAAATAATCTTAAAAAGGGAGTCAGATGGTAGCGCAGTGGGTTAAGAGCATGTGGCACAAAGCTCAAGGATGGGAGTAAGGATCCCGGTTCGAGCCCCTGGCTCCCCACCTGCAGGAGTGTCGCTTCACAGGTGGTGAAGCAGGTCTGCAGGTGTCTATCTTTCTCTCCCCCTCTCTATCTTCCCCATCTCTCTCCATTTATCTCTGTCCTATCCAACAATGACAACATTAATAGCAATAATAACTATAACAATAAAACAACAAGGGCAACCAAAGGGAATAAATAAATAAATATTTAAAAAAATAAAACAAATGAATTTCTGAATGTCTCATGTTCAGACTCATCATAGAACACTCATCTGAACCTCTACTTTCTCTGGATACACTTGCAAAACTGAATTAGCTCCTAGGATCTGCAGCTGCAGCTATTCTCCAGGGACCCCTCCTTCCATTGCTTCCTAAATCCCAGGTCTGATCAATATTGATACCTAGAGGAGACTCAGCCTCATGTAACCTCATAATTGAGCTGCGGGTTGAAATTCATATCACAAATTTAACGAGACCCTCTACTGAAATAAATTAATATGTTACTACAAGTACCTGAAGCCACACGAAAAGGTCATCACACCTATACATTGACTACACCATTTCCAGAAGCTTTTTTAAATAATTTTTCTTTCTTTTATTTGATAAAATGGGGAGAAATACAAAGGGAGGGAGGAACAGAAAGAGACATACCTGCAGCACTGCTCCATCACTATTGAAGCTTCCTCCCTGAAGGTGGGGACCAGGGGGCTAGAACCCTGGTCACTGAGCAAGATAGTGTGCACACACTTCTGGGGGCTCCACCACCTGGCCCCCCCATGCAGGTTTTTTAATTCCGGGTGACAGATACCAGTGGAACAAAGATTTGATGGTATCAAACTAGAACAACTACACATCTTTAATTATCACATGCCAGAAAAATAAGAGGGCACATAGTGGGTAGGTAGTGTTTAGCAAGTCTGCTGGACTTAGGGTAGAGCAAAAGAGGTACTAACTTAAGTAGCCTGAGTGTTCTGACACATAAGTGTGATTATGAAGCAACTTCTACCACAACTCATCCTTTGCCATGGCAGGACTGGATTGGGGGTGCTAAACTTCCTTGCTCAGGTAGGTTATCATAAGTACCCAAGGAAGTGGGAAGACAGAGAAACATTCTAAATCTTACCATAGGTACACATGAAGTTAGGTATATCAGAAAGCACACTGACAAGATGCAGGCAGACCGCAACACCGCTCCCAAGTCCTCCCCATTCCCCCTTTTTCCACTGACCTCCAGTAGGTTCCCAAATCTTGCCCAATGGGGCCTTGTCACTTTTCACTGACATTTCTGGTCCAGGAACCATGCTTGATAATTCACCTCCCACCTGATAATGATGATCTAAAGAATATATTTAGCCCCAGTCAGTTGGTAATGAATGATCCATTACTGATGAGCCATGGTGGCCAGCAATCTTGAAAATGCCATGTATGGGAAGAATGAAAACTCTTGTGTGTGTGTCTCAGTCACCCAAGGTCCCTATCTATGAAGGGCTTGCTTTCCAAAGAAAACCTTGGCACATATTTGGTCTACAGAGACTTCTGTCTAAAAAAAGAGTAAGCTAGACTTCCATATGCCAAATATTTTGGTCATATTTGTACAAAAACATATTTTTAACCAGTTATTTTTTTAAAGCAGAAACATTTCAAAAGAGGAAGAAACATTACACTGACCTTTGAATACTTTATTTGTCTTCAGTTTTTGAAGGTTCTCTATCTTCCTACATTCAATCTGTGCACTGAGAACTATGTCCCACTTTCTCCAAGGGAGTGGCCTCTGCTTCAGTTGTCCCTCAAATGTCAGCAATGCAAGTAAAGGCTTGCAAAATAACCATCTCCTACTTTTTAGATTAAAGTCTGCCTGCTCTTTCCTTTCTCTCTGGCACAAGTAAGCAGTTTACATAAGAAAATAATCCAGAATTTCTTAAATATTTGACACATGTAATTCTCTTCAACATTCACTTACCCTGAGAATAATGAGATTTTTCTATCACAATGACTTAACTTGTCTCCCTACTCATCCAGTTATCTTAAAAAATTACTTTCAAACTTGCCCTCAATGTGGATCAATAATGGTAGGGAATGTTCCATTCTCCAAAAGGAGGTTGAACTACATACTCTACCTACTACCCAAGGAAGATAGATCCTGAAATTAGTGCACCCTAGAATGTTCCCAGCCGTGACCACAAAATGTGAGCTCAGACCTACAGGAATGCAGAGGTTACATAGGCTCCTGTGCTGAATATGGGCCCCAGATCAAACTGGTGGGGTTTACAGTTAACAATACTTATACACTTTCCTCATATTTGAGAGTTACTTTCTTCCTTGATCCAGCTTTCTAGTACTTTTTTCCAACTATGACACCATCTCCCCAGACAGTAATGTGGGTCCACCTGCATATTAGATGTCAGGCAAAAACTAGTAAAGTCACAGGCACTTTGGAATATACTTAAAACAGACCTACTAGCTTTTTCCAAAACAGAGAACCCAATCTTCATCTGCAATATTCTTGCCTTTAGGTTCATGATTAGTCAACAATTTATTCTGCATTATATCTTAACTCTTTTTCAGTCACCAGGTTCCAGATAATACCATGATGTCTTTGGGAAGAGGACTCTACCCATGTGTCTTGGAGCCCTACCTCTCCAGATCCCTGCCCCACTAGGGAAAGAGAGAGACAGGCTGGGAATATGGACTGACCTGCCAATGCTCATATTCAGCAGAGAAGCAATTACAGAGGCCAGACCTTCCACTTTCTGCACTCCACAATGATTCTGGGTCCATACTCCAGAGGGATAAAGAACAGGGAAGCTATCAAGTGAGGGGATTGGATATGGAGCTCTGGGGGTGGGCATTGTGTGGAATTGTACCCCTCTCATCCTATGGTTTGTCAATATTTCCATTTTATAAATATATTTTTTTAAAGTAACTTTCATTATTTCACTCCCTGCATAAAAAAAAAAATGAGAATTTCAGTCTCTTGTTCTTTCTACAGGATAAGGTTAAGTTCTGTCCCCCCCATCCCATCCCCACCCACATTCAAAGTTCACCCACCATCAGATCTTATCTCCTATTAGTTCCCTAAAGACACTTTTCATTCAAGTCTAAAAAGTATTATTACTATTATGTGTTGGGATGCATTGGATCGACCTTCTCGTGGTGCATCCCGTGAGTACCCATTCATTGGGGAAACTGACGATCCTTCCTAGCCAACTGAATCCACATGGATCCCAGTCACTTTCAAAGCCAGCAACAAGCAGCTCCTGACAGCTTTCAACCTGACCTGTTGACTGGCTACGGAAGAAGGGCAAACGCTAGAAGAAGAAGAGCTATTATGTGTAAGACCTTGTCGGGCTGAGCTTCACTGATGGGAGACAGATGATCAGGGACTCATGGTTGAGCTGTACGCAGTATCTCTTTATTCATCCAGGATGCAGTGCAATCTATACCAAGCTAGACTAAACTAACAACTAACTAAAACGAATAATGTTGTCTTTATATATACTTCCCAAGTAGGGTGTGAACAGGATGTGACGCAGAGAGGGTGGAGAGAAAAGTGACTGGTGAAAATCAGGGTGTGACAAGGAGAGGATCAGGGTGTGACAAGGAGAGGGGGTGGAGCAGGTGAGAATTCTACCACTAAACCACCAATGCCCTGGAGGAAAGGTGGTGCTTTATGTAAATGTAAAAGTGATTTATGTAAATAGACGGCAGTGGTTATGTAAATAGAATACAGTGGTTATGTAAATAGAATGCAGTGTTAAGCAGGGGGGATTTAAACCAAATGAAACAGAAGGGGTTTTTAAAAGCAGAATTAGAAGATACCAACAAGACCTCATTTCTTTCCTTTTTTAAATGAATCATTAGCATTATTTATTTTTATTTTTATTTGTGATTAATAATAGTAAGTTACAAGATTATAAGATTATAGGGTATAGTTCCATACCACATCCACCACCAAAGTTCTGTGTACCTTTCCTCCCCCCTCCCAAATATAATCACCACAGTTCTCATAAGTCTTAGAAACTCTTTGTTCGCTTCTTATTTTTTTTCAAGTTCACATGTATCAGATGTCTAGATTCTACATATGAGTGAAACCATCTGATAGTTGTCTTTCATCTCTTTACTTGTTTTGCTAAGCATCATCAACCCCAGTTCCACACATTTTGTTCCAAAGGACACAAATGTCTAAGAGAAGTATTGCTGGATCATAAGGTAATTCCATTTTTATTTGTTTAAGGACTCTTCATATAGCTGAGACCTCATTTCAACCACTGCCATTTCTCCTTCCTTTTCACTTATCCAACACTTACTGTTTTAAATATCTAACTCAGGTCCTTCTACCTCTTTCATAGTGGAAGACCAAGGGGCAAGGCAGTGGAACACCTGACAGAGTACACATGTTAGCATGTGCAAGGACCCAGGTTCAAGTTCCTGGCCCCTGCTTATGGCAGGGGGAACCTCATGAGTGGTGAAGCAATACTGCAGATGTCTTTCTCTCTCCAGCTCTAATTGCCCCTTCACTCTTAATTTCTGTCTCTATTTAAAAAATAAGCACTGTGAGTAGTAGATTAATTATGTAGACACTGTGCCCAAGTAATTAACCTGGTGATGATATAGAATGAATGAATGAATGAATGAATGAATGAATGAATGAATGAATGGAAGATTGCCTAAAATTCTCTCTCCTTAGTACATTTTCAGAAACTATTTACTCTGTTACCTTCATTTGTCTTCTCACAACCTTGATAGAAGTGGCTGATGGACACTGTGTTGGATCTGATTCCACTCTAACAGACCCTGGGAAAAATATCCCAAGAAGTGCTCTACCTACACTCAGCTGAAAGCACAGTCAGTTACAGAGAAAGACATAGAGTACATGCTCCAGAAATAGCTAGGACTGAGACCCCCAACTTCTTTTCAGATCCTTTGCAGCACTGATGGTCCAACTCTCCCAGGCTACTCATGCACAGTACACATGTGCTCTGGGACACTCACAACGACAGATCCTCAATTTAACCCAAGTATGTTCAAACTCAGGCACTTGAGATCCTGAACCACAAGGCTATAGGTGCTACTGGATACAACTGTGAATCCCAGGTTTCTCAAGGCAAATATGAAAAAAAGTACAACAGTGCTTCCAAGCATTCAAAACTATAAAGACTTATGACTCCCCAGGTCTGTTCACCCACAGATCCCCAGCTTAGGTCCCCATGTAGTACTAGACATAGTAAAGAGACAGATAAACTCATCTGTACCAGCTACACCAATGGATCAAGACAACAGCCTGAGAATTACCTCCTAGACAACAGACATATGTAGATTAACTAAAAGAAAATTCAAAACAACAGTCCTAATGATGCTTACCAAAATGAGATCAGTGGACAAAAAAATCAACAAAGATGGGAAAAGTGTCATCACTGTGCAGAAACATATCACAGAACTAAAGAATATTGTTCACTATTAAAATATACAATGAAGAAATTCAACAGCAGAATGGTAGGTCTCAAATGTTGAATCAGTGTGCTAGATGATATTGCAAAAGCAATCAACAAAAAATACCAAAAACAATTTTTTAAAACAAATGGAAATAACATAAGACTTTTGGAAGGCCAGGTAGTGGCATGTCCTATTGAGCACATATGTTACAATGCATAAGGACCTGGGTTCAAGCCCCCAGCCCCGACCTTCAGGAGAAAAGTTTCTTGAGTGGTAAAGAAGTGCTGCAGATGTCTTTCTTCCTCTCCTCCACTCCCTCAACAATAATGTTATGACTAGAACTACTAATCATTTGTATATTTACTTGTGTGTTTTTCCTATTTTTTCAAGTTTTCTTTCTTATTGATGCAAGAACACTACTGTATAAAGACTAACAATTTTTAAGGCTAACAGTTTTATAGCATATATATTATATTTATTTCACAGTTAACTTTTGTTTCACTATATATTGTTCATATAGAAAAGGTTGAAATTTTCATTTAGTGAACACCATCAAGTTTCCTTTATAGAGTCAATCCTCCATACTACTCTTAAAATGCAATCCCATTTCCTGGAATTATATATGATTTCTGTGTTTGTTTGGTGAATTGTTTTTTGTCTGTAAGATAATTTATATGCTTTGACACTGGAGTCAATTTGCCTAGGTTCAAATCCTAGTCAACCATATTCTAGGTGTTTTACTTTAGGCAATTCAATTAAATATGCTTTTACTTAACATATATATCACTTAGAATCCACAATAAATAAATAAAAATAGACTTTAGTATTGTTGTAGAGAGATTTTAATGCTACATTATGAATCCACTTAAGGTCACAGACAATAAGGAGTCACTAGAGGATGTTAAACAAGGAAATTATGTGATTGGGATTTATTAACAATAATGTTAATAAGTATAGGGGAGAATGAACTGGAACAGGAGAAATTAGTATTATCATGTAATGGCAGGAACTTGCCAGGTTTGGTAATTAATTGAGTATAGGAAACAAGGAGCAGGTGATTAATTTATTACTAATAACATGGGGAAGTAGAGAGAAGTATGATTTTGAGGATAATATATAATGAATTCATTTTAGACATAACTTAAACCGAACAACTCTACTCACAAATATAAAACCCAAAGGAACTCTTGCACCTATATAACGACATATATGTGGGAAATGCCCAATTGAATGGTTAACATTCTGTTCACACACAACAGCTTGAAAATAATAATAATTCAAGGAGGTCTGGCAGTAGCTCACTGGGTTAAGTGCACATGGCAAGAAGTGCAAGGACCAGCCTAAGAATCCCCTTTTGAGCCCCCAGCTCCCCACCTGCAGGGGGGTTGCTTCACAAGCAGTGAAGCAGGTCTGCAGGTGTCTTTCTCTCCCCCCGTCTGTCTTCTCCTCCTCTCTCAATTTCTCTCTGTCCTATCCAACAACAATAGCAATGACAACAATAACAATAATGACAACAACAAAGGCAACAACAACAACAAAATGGCCTCCAGGAGCAGTGAATTTGTAGGGCAGACACCGAGCCCCAGCAATAACTCTGGAGGAAAAAAAAAAGGTCACATACCTATGAACCAGAAATAAGATAAATTGTGTTATATTAGGATTAGGGCACCAAAGTAAAAATCTCTGGGTTGAGGGTGAGGGTGGATGTTCGGCTTCACTTGAGGGGAGGGCGTGGGGAAGGATGGGATGGGACACAGTCTTTTGGTGGTGGGAATGGTGTTTATGTACACTTCTATTAACTTGTAGTCCTATAAATCACTATTTAATTAATATGAGAGGGGAAAAGTTGATTGAATGTCTCAAACTTTTTAATGAACAGACCATAGGGTGAGTCTTTGAAATTCTGACTCTCTTAAAAGCCTAGACCAGGGAGAATAGAAGCAACTGGTGGCATTACTCTATAAGACACAGCTATATACAAATAATGTCAAAGGACATAAATTATGGTGATGTGTATGATACAGCAAATCCTAACAATAGGATTTTCAAAGTTAACTCAATTACCAAATAATTTGATTACAGCAATAACTATCTATTGCCTTCTTAAATCCTAGGACAGCAGGAACCTCCTGCTTACTCTATAGAGCTTATAGTTCTCCCAATCCTTGAACCTCTAGGATGGGGGTCACTTTCCTGCATGCTTCTCTCAATTCATACCAAACGATATTGTATCTGCTGATCCCAGCCTAATCAACGCAACAAGGAGAACCTTAGCATGCTTGGCTTCAGACTGTGTCCACAGACGTCAAGTATGGAATGTCAACCCTTCACCCTCATTACTCGGGTGAGACCTTTCCTTTCATAGGATTCTCTAATTCCATTTCAGGTGGTTCACTTCTGAACAAAGTCCCAAAACCTAGATATAGACGAGGTCCCATGAGATATGGCATATGTTCACATGTATCCATAAATTAGGGCAAAATACATACCTAAAAGCAAAAATACACAACAGTCTGCAGTGAATCAGTATATGCAACAAGCAAGTAGAAAGACCTAAAAAGACACCATAAAGTTCCTAATGAAATAGTGTCTACTTAGATCTAGATACCCTCCTCACCTGCTTCCTATTACACTTCCCTCAGTCACTCCAAAGCTAACCTTATCAAATCAAGGACTGCAAAAGCTGAATAAGGGAAGAGACTGGCATACTTTAATTGTGACTCTTTAGTCACTATCAGGCCACCCCATCAGCTGGGGCCCTAGCCAGGGAATCCTGAGATTCCCAAACAGACATTATGGGCCTAGACCTTGAATAAATCCTTTTCTCCATTGTTACCGGAGAACAATATAGTTGTTCAATGAATGTTGTCTCCAATAGACCCCTTTGTGGTCCCCCATAGGACTTTGCCCTCAACTTTTATCAAAAACAGTAGAGAATGTTCCACCCTCTGAAGGAAGGCTGGACAGCATACTCTATACTACAGCTGAGGAATACGGGTCCTGAAATTGGGGCAGCTTGCAACGTTCCTACTCATGACCACAGAATGTAAGCTCAGATCTACAGGGATGCAGAGGTCATATAGGCTCCTAAGCTGAATATGGGCCCCAAATCACATAATTTGATCACATAAAATTGATGGGGTTTACAGTCAACAACATTTATACACCTTTCCCATATTTGGGAGCTACTCTCTTCCCGGATCCAGATTTCTGGTCCTTTTTCCAGCCATGATATAATCTCTTCAGACAATAACTTGGTTCTACCTGCATATCAAATGTAGGCTCAGAAAAAAAAAAAAGAGAAAAAAGAAAACACTAATATAGTCATGGGCCCTTTGGAATATAACTAAAATAGGCCTACTAACTATCTACAAAATGGAGACCCCCCCAAATCTTCATCTACACTATTCCAGCCTTTAGGTTCATGATTAGTCAACAATTTGTTTGGCTTTATAGCCAAAAACACCAGGTTTGTAGAGCTACTGTGATGCCAAGCAGACTTCCCTGGGCAGACAACCCCACCAATGTGTCCTGGAGAGTCCTGCCCCACCAGGGAAAGAGAGAGACAGGCTGGGAGTATGGATCAACCTGTCAATGCCCATGTTCAGCAGGAAAGCAATTACAGAAGCCAGACCTTCTACCTTCTGCACCCCATAATGTCCCTTGGCCCATGCTCCCAGAGGGATAAAAAATAGGAAATATATCAGGGGAGGAAATAGGATAGGAAGTTCAGGTGGTGGGAATTGTGTAGAGTTGTACACCTCTTATCCTATGTTTTTTGTCAGTGTTTCCTTTTTATAAATAAAAATTATATATATATATATATATATATATATATATATATATACATATATATGCCAGAGAAATAGGAGACAACCTTAAAGTATGAAAGAGGAGGAAGAAATAAATAGAGGATGCTCAAGCAAAAAACCAAACCAAACAAACAAACAAAAAACAGTGAGAAAAGACTCTCTTGGATATGTTTTTATATATGGGCTATCAGAAAAGTCATGACACATTTTTATTTTTTGTTTATTTTTTATTATTATTTATTTTATTATTGGATAGTGACAGAGAGAAATTAAGAGAGGAGGAGATGATAGAGAGGGGAAAAGCTGGAGAGACACCAGCAGACCTGCTTCACCACTCGTGAAGCTTTCCCCCTGCAGATGGGGAGCAGGGTCTTGAACCTGTGTCCTTGTGCACTGTAATGTTTGCACTTAACCAGACACTTAACCGCCTGGGTCTTCATGACACATTTTTGCATAGAGCAACATAGAAAATATATGTCATGACTTTTCTGGCAACCAAATAGTATATATATATATATATATATATATATATATATTACTTTTATGAATAACACATTTGTATGCATATAGTCCTCTGTGTCTTTCTAAATGATTCTATTTGCTCTCTAATGCTTTTTTCATTGTTTATTAGTAACTTAATAGTGGTTTATAAAATTATAAGATAATAGTGGTATAATTTCACACCATTCCCACCACCAGAATTCTGTGGCCCCCAACCTGAGGTAATAGGTATGGGTTGAATATATACATATTTTTTCTTTGTCCATTTTTATTCACTTCTGTGGCCCTCCCTTCACTGCCTTTCTAAGTCACATCTACACCTATTATTACTTCTGAGCATCCTTCCTTTTTCTTCTTTCCTCTCAGATAAGAGAAATAGTGCCTGACTTCCTCTGGTGTTTTCCAGATTGTCTTCCCTCTCAGTGATGGTATAAAAACAAAGATTCAGGGTCACAAATGTTCCGGGTCCTGGTCGAACTAGGTTCAGAGCCTTGTGGTCATCTTCCCCTATCACTTACCCCCTCTGGGTGTATGGAACAAAATCCTTTGGGGGGTGTAGAAGGAAGGAGTTCTGGCTTTTGTAATTGCTTCTCCACTGGACAATAACATTGGCCAACCAATATATAACCCTACTCTGTCTCTATCTTTCCCCAGTAGGGGAGGACTCTACAGGTTCCAGGACACATTGGTGAGGTCATCTATCTAAGGAGGTCAGGATGGGATCTTGAACTTGGTAGCTGAAAGACAGTAAGATACAAAGCTGGACAAAATGTTTAATAAACAGGAGCCAAAGAGTAGGAATAGAGTGAATGCAAATAGATGCCCTGGAGTAGAAAGAATCCAGGATGTATATTTTAGGAATTTTCTTAATAATCTTTGCTTGAGCTTGATAGCTAACATGGAGGTGTACTAAAAATAATGTCTGGGAGGATGGTGTCAGAGTAGAGAATAGAATTTGAAAGCCAGGTTAGGACAGTGAGTGGCTCTCAAACTTGAAAAAAAAATACAATTAGTCTGACCCAGGGTACATGTATATTCATATTTAACACAGGAGCCTGTGTAAACTCCAAGTCCCTGTAGTCTGAGCTTAATGTCCATGGTTGCTGCTGGGAACACTCTCTAGTACTATTTAATCTTATGTCTTTCTTGTTTTTCTCATACTTATTACCACAAATAATACCTTGAGTTTCTTTCATTTGGTGTTTGTGTTCAAAGACTCTTGTTGCTATAGTTTTTTTTTTTTTTCATCATGGGCTTAAGTTTGATTCTCTATCAAAACATTTTTAATACTGATTCAATTAATTGTATAAAGTGATTTCAAATTGTTTTAATATTATTGGCACTAAATATTTTTTAATATTTATTTATTCCTTTTTGTTGCCCTTTTTATTGTTGTAGTTATTATTGTTGTCATGGTTGTTGGATAGGACAGAGGGAAATGGGGAGAAGAGGGGAAAACAGAGAGGAGGAGAAAAAGATAGACACACCTGCAGACCTGCTTCACCGCTTGTGAAGCAACCCCCGCTTCAAGTGGGGAGCCGGGGACTCGAACGGGGATCCTTGCATGGATCCTTGCACTTCATACTACATGCGTTTAACCTGGTGCACCACTGCCCAGCCTCCCTATAGTTTATATCTACTGCCAAGTGACCTGTGTTTTTCTTAAAGATTATTTTTTAAAAAAGTAAAGATGCTGCTATGTGGAATTGGAGGAGAGAAAAAGTCAGGGTGGCAAGGTGGGAGGGCACAGAATTGTAGTGGTGGTTACAGTATAAAACTATACCCCTATAATCTTAAGATCTGTAAACTATTATTAAATCACTAATAATGAAAATAATTAAGTGAAAGAAAAACTTTATTTTCTTTTCTTTAATCAGAGCACTGCTCAACTCTAATTTATGATGGTACTGGGAATTAAACCTGGAAATTCAGAGCCTCAGGAATGAAGGTCATTTGCATAACCATTATGCTGTCTCTTCAACCCAAGTCATCTACTTCTGATGGGACATGGTAACACTACTTCCTAGGTCCTCCTGCAAATTTCCATTATGTAGCCTAATGGACAGATGAGGAAATCTTCACAGCATAAGTGTTCCAATTCTGCTTCTCCCCTCTTAACCAGTTCATCCCCACTCCAAAGACCCCATCTTCATATGGATGAACCAGTGAGGAGAGGATGGGGAGAGCCCTACTGCAATAATGAGGCACAGCAACCCGATAGTGAGGGTGAGGAGAGAGCCTCTGTGCCAGGATTCCATGTAGGACAGCACCAGTGGTAATATTTCAATATTCATCTCCCTCAAAGGAGAGGAAGGGACTGAAAACACTGAGAGGGTCTGCTGGGAGGGGAGGGGTGGGTTCTGAAAGCCTGCAGCAGCATCTCTCTCTCCCTCTCTGATAGTATTGTCAGCTGTTTCCGTTTTGTATGAGCAAAATGGTTTTTACAAAATAGATTTAAAAGAAGAAAGAGAGAGAAAAGAAAGAGGCTAAAGGGACTTCTATAAAAGGGAAGCACTGGGGAGTCAGGCAGTAGTGCAGCAGGTTAAGCCCACGTGGCTACAAGTGCAAGGACCGGCTTAAGGATCACAGTTCAAGCCCGGCTCCACACCTGCAGGGGAGTGACTTCACAGGCGGTGAAGCAGGTCTGCAGGTGTCTCTCTTTCTCTCCCCCTCTCTGTCTTCCCCTCCTCTCTCCATTTCTCTCTGTCCTATCTAACAATGATTACATCAACAACCACAATAATAACTACAACAACAATAAAAAATAAGGGCAACAAAAAGGAAAATAAAAAAAGGAAAGCACTGGATGATCTCACTCATAGGGGATATATAAAGAAACAAAGTAAGTGAAAAAGTCAAATGAAAACAAACTCTTAGAGTCAAACCACAAGAATCAGTTGCCAAGTGAAAGAGACTCCAGTAGAATTTGGTAGAAGGATATAGAAAATTTGGAATAGTCTTTATTGGCAACACATATTTTGAAGAACTGTAAAAATGTTCTAAAGCTTATAAATAGACACACTGACCAGTGGAATAGAATTGAGAGCCCAGAAGTAAGCCCCCACACCTATCAACATCTAATCTTTGACAAAGGTGCCCAGACTATTAAATGGGGAAAGCAGAGTCTCTTCAACAAATGGTGTTGGAAAAAATGGGTTGAAACCTGTAGAAGAATGAAACTTATATTTCACCAAATGCAAAAGTAAATTCCAGGTGGATCAAGGACTTGGATGTCAAACCAGAAACTATGAGATACTTAGAAGAAAACATTGGCAGAACTCTTTTCTGCATAAATTTTAAAGACATCTTCAATGAAACAAATCCAATTACAAAGAAGACTAAGGCAAGCATAAACCTATGGGACTACATCAAATTAAAAAGCTACTGCACAGCAAAAGAAACCACTACCCAAACCAAGAGACCCTCACAGAATGGGAGAAGATCTCTACATGCCATACATCAGACAAGGGGCTAATAACCAAAATATATAAAGAGCTCACCAAATTCAACAAGAAAGCAAATGACCCCATCCAAAAATGGGAGAGGACATGGACAGAACATTCACCAGAGAAGAGATCTAAAAGGCTGAGAAACACATGAAAAATTCTCCAAGTCTTTGATTGTCAGAGAAATGCAAATAAAGACAACAATGAGATACCACTTCACTCCTGTGAAAATGTCATACATCAGAAAAGGTAACAGCAGTAAATGCTGTGGGGTCAAAGGAACACTCCTGCACTGCTGGTGGGAATGTCAATTGGTTCAACCTCTGTAGAGAACAGTCTGGAGAACTCTCAGAAGGCTAGAAATGGACCTACCCTATCATCCTGCAATTCCTCTCCTGGGGATATATCCTAAGGAACCCAACACATCCATCCAAAAAGATGCATGTACACATATGTTCTTAGCAGCACAATTTGTAATAGCCAAAAGCTGGAAGCAACCCAGGTGTACAACAACAGATGAGTGGCTGAGCAAGTTGTGATATATATATATTACTCAGCTATAAAAAATGGTGACTTCACCATTTTCAGCCAATCTTGGATGGACCTTGAAAAATTCATGTTAAGTGAAGTAAGTCAGCAACAGAAGGATGAATATGGGATGATCTCACTCTCAGGCAGAACTTGAAAAACAAGATCAGAAGGGCAAACACAAGCAGAACCTGAAATGGAATTGGTATAGTGCACCAAAGTAAAAGACTTTTACTTTTTAGGGGTGGGTGTGGTTGGGAGAACACAGATCCAAAAAGGATGATAAAGGACCTAGTGGGGGTTGTATTGTTATATGAAAATGGTCAAATGTTATGCATGTAGAAACTATTGTATTTACTGTCAAATATAAAACATTAATTCTCCAATAAAGAAATTTAAAAAAGAAAGAAAAAAGAAATAATCTTTTAAAACTCACCCAAGAAAAAGCAAATCTAAATAATATGGAAATAGGAAATACGGAAGTTTCCATAAAATAATTAAGAAAGAAATTTGAATTCAACCAAATAGATAACTAGGAATAAATAACTGGGAACTGTGACTGAGAAACATACAAGCACTGACACAAAAATGACATAGTAGAAGAGATAATGTGCCTTAACAACTTTTTAAATAAAATTTTTATTAATAACTTTCATATTGAAATGCTTATTCAACATTCAGCAATTCTTCCAGTTTCACTTCAATTTCCTTTTCCTCTGCTAAATGTAAGTGTAAACATCACTTTTGTTTCAAAATAACACATTTTATATTATTTTTGCCCACCAATTTATCTCTCCCTTACCTACCAATCCATCTTTTGTCTTGAATATAGGATATCTTGAAATATCTTGAACAGGGGTGAGGTGGTGATGCACCTGGTTAATCACACATGTTACAATGCACAAGGACCCGGAATCAAGCCCCTGGTCGCCACCTGCAGGGGGAAAGCTCTACAAGTGGTAGAGCAGTGTTGCACGTGTTTCTCTGTCTCTCTCCCTTTCTATCAGCCCCTTCCCTCTCCATTTCTCACTGTCTCTATCCAATAAATAAATATACAAAAAAAGAAATACCTTTAACAAAGGTCATTTGCTAAGTCTTTTTCATTTGTTTCTGTATTTTAAGGAAGATCACGTTATTATTTTGATTAAATATATTATCAATTCTGTAAGCTATAAGGTTTTTTAAAATATTTATTTATTTACTCATGTGTATAACCCTGGCACCTGTGATGTCAGGAATCAATCTAGGAATCAACCTCATGCTAGTGAGTTCACTGTACAACCTCCAAGGCTACAGAATTTTTTTTTAAAAAAAGAATTCTCCCATTTTTCTCTGAGAAAAAAAAAAGGCGCAATTGTGAATAAATAAAACATATACCTGCTCTCATATCCACACATAAATAGAACGTATATTTCAATCCTTGAATTTTATGTATGCTGTGGCCAGCTGATAGCACACCTGCTTGAGAACACACAATAAAATGCACAAGAAGTCGCAGAGAGAAGCCCCCAGTGCCAACCCACAGGGGGGAAGCTTCATGAGTGGTGAAAGAGTACTGTAGGTATATCTCTTTCTTGCTTCCTCTCTATCACCCCCTGCCCTCTCAATTTCTCTCTTTCCTACCAAATTAAATAAATAAATTGTATTGTATGAACAGAGGTAGTAAGTATACAGTAACACCTTTGAAATGAAAAGTCAATAGCTACAACTCTTATCATACTTCTTTCTGAGCACAATACATTTTTACAATTGTGCTTTAACTTTATTTTTGTCAAAGGGAATTTTCATGCCCACAAACCTATTTAGAAATAAAGTTAGTAGGGAATATTTTTATCCTCATTTCATTGATGGGCAAACTGTGTCCATGGTAATGGACATAAATATTGGCAGGGTAAGGACTAGAAGTAAAATACTTTCATTTCAAGATCAGATGTTCTTAGTGAAAAGAGCTATTGTTATTTTTCCATTGTTGAACACAAATGGTTTTCATGGCAAAATGATAATCAGCACATGGGGGGTATGGAATGACCTGCTGACATCCATGTCCAGTGGAAAACCAATTATAGAAGCCAGAATTCCTTCTTTCTGCACCCCAAACAGAATTTTGGTCCATACTTTTAGAGGGGATAAGTGATTAGAGGAGGATGGCCAGAGGGCTTTGAACCCCAATTCCATCAGGACCTAAAATATTTGTTACCAGGCATCTTTGTTTTTATACTATCACTGAAAAAGAATAGAATCTGGAAAATACCAGAGGAAGTCAGGCACTGTTTCTCTTATCTGAGAGGAAAGAGGAAAAAAAAAAGTCACTTGGAAGTAGTAATATGTGTAAGGGCGACTTAGAAAAGAAGTGAAAGTGGTCCAGGAGGTGCTGCAGTGGATAAAGCATTGGACTCTCAAGCATGAGGTCCCCAGCAACACAAGTACCAGAGTCATGTCTGGTTCTTTCTGTCTCTCTTCCTATCTTTCTCTTTAATAAGTAAATAAAATCTTTTAAAAAATAATAAAAGAAGTGAAGGCAGAAGCATAGAAAAAATGGTAAAAAATATATAGAGATAGAGATAAATCGATGACAGATAGATAGATAGATAGATAGATAGATAGATAGATAGATAGATAGATAGATAGATAGACAGACAGACAGGGATAAGGATAGGGATAGGGATAGGGATAGGGGTAGGGGTAGGGGTAGGGGTAGGGGTAGGGGTAGGGTGTCGTATGCTTTACATTGGTTTGTTCTAGCCCTCCCCAAACCAAGAGAATTGGATCAGTCCAATTAATTTCGCGGGCCTGCTTGGCCCCGCCCCAAGGAACCCTGAGGGAGGGTTCCTGAGTTCCTGAGTTCGAGAGTGCCAGAGTTGGAGGGTTCCTGAGTTCCTGAGTCCGAGAGTTCCTGAGTTCTTGAGTTCGAGAGTTTGAGAGTTACAAGAGTAAGAGAGAGTTCCACAGTGGAAGAGTTTCAGGGGGTTCCCCAGTACGAGAGTTCCAGAGTTCCAGAGTTAGAGAGTTCCAGAGTTCCAGAGTAAGAGGGAGTGCTTGTGCCGCCGCAAAGAGACAGCAGAGTTCTGTTTGGTGATTAGTTTGTCTTAGTTTATGAATCGTTGTTCCTGAATAAAGAAATACAGCTTCCCTGCCCAGCCGTGTGTCCGCGAGTCTCTGTTCACCACTGCGAAGCTAACCCGCCCGGCTAGAGCTTAAAATTTTTAACAACAGTAAGGGTAGGGGTAGGGGTAGGGGTAGGGAAAGGGAAGGGGAAAGGGAAAGGGAAAGGGAAAGGGAAAGGGAAAGGGAAAGGGAAAGGGATAGGGATAGGGATTGAAATATAAAGTCGGGGCGGAGCTAAGATGGCTACTGGAATGTAGCAGCACCAGTGGGCTATGACATCAACTGCCAGAAAGCCTTGAAATCCTGGCCTTCAGTGGGACAGGCAAAGAGGCATCCTAAGGTAGACCAGGGAGGTGATTATAATTCAATTTCAGAAATTTTTTTATTATTTCTCTCAGCCCCCCTCTCCCCATAACCAGACCCCAGGGTAGGGAGCTGCTGCTAGCAGACTCCCCATGCAGCTCCTTTCTTTACCAAGATTCCTGGCCCGGCAGGGTGCCATTAAACCCTGCTTCCAAATTTCTAGGCTATTTCTGTTGTTCCTCTGAGTAAGGGACTTAGACCCATTCAAGTGACAATTAGCTAATCAAGCAAACCTTAACCAGCCTGCTTGAAAGTTTTTTTTTTTCCTTTTTTTTCACGTTTGTTTTGTATTGTGTTTTCTTTCTCAATCAGTTGTCTACACTAAATGTACATAGGCTGACAGGGAGTTGTCCAAGCTGTAGACCCACTGCTTGGGCTTTTTACTCTGTTCTATTTTACAAATACTATTATACACACACACACACACACACACACACACACACACACACATACACACATGCATATCCCTCCCCCCCTTTAGGTGACCAAAATTAACTCTTAGTATACTTTCCATTGCTAGATGACAAGAATTATCTGCCACTGTGGGAGAAACTTGCCTCACTTTTCATACCTTCTCTATACACTATCGCCCTTCTCCCACCTCCAAGCCAATTAAAAATACATATATATACAACTCTCCTTTCACTGCTTTTTTTTTCCTGTTTCCTTCTTTTTTCTTTTCTCTCTTATTTCCCCCATCTTCAATTCTCCCTTCCTCCTCCCTCTGCCTTCTGAATTCACTGATACTTATTTGTGAACTATTTCAGGGAAGAAGTCTGACTCAGAGCAGACTCTCTTTGTGTGTGTCTCTGTTCTACTTCCCCTTCCCCTCTTGCTATCCCTAGAATCTACAGTGGACAGTAGATTTGCATAATTGTCTATTCCTGCTATCCCTTTTTTTCTTTCTCTTTATTTTTCATTTAGATTTGGTTGCTATTTTCTCTTGAACTGGAGACATTGTGGGACTAACTGGTATTGGTTAAACTGCTTCAGTCATTGCTTTAGTTACTGTTGTAATTTCTGAGGGTGGTGATTGCATTTGTCATAAAAGTATTTATTATAGTGTGGCTTGTACATAAAACAAAGCAACTGAGGAACAACAGAACATAAAAATAAAAAACACATTAAAAATGGGTAGATCAAGAGCAAATAAAACTGCTAATACAATGAATAAAGACAAAAGCCTAGAAGAAACTACAAATCATCCAGAAGTAACCATAGATAAGAAAAGTATTCAAGCAATAATAAATTTATTAATCACAGAAATGAAAACAACTTTGGAGGAAAGGAATAACTGTATTAGGGAAACAACAGATGAGACACTTAAAGAAAATACTAACTACCTTGAGGCAATTAGAGAACTGAAAGCTGAAATAGCTGTAATGAAGAAAGCAGCCAAGGGAAGGGAAATCAGACTAGCAGAAGCAGAAACCAGAATTAGCCAGACAAAGGATGAGTTAGAGAAAACTAAGAAAGAGGTGAAAGAGCTCAAAAAGAGACTGAGAGACACTGAAAACAACAACAGAGACATATGGGATGATCTTAAAAGAAGTAACATTCGTATAATTGGCCTGCCAGAGGAAGAAAGAGAGGAAGGGGAAGCAAGCATTCTAGAGGAAATTATAGAAGAAAACTTCACAGACCTGAACAACAGAAAGGAAATTAAGATCCAAGAGGCTCAGAGTCCCAAACAGAATCAACCCAGACCTCAAGGCCACAAGACACATCACAATCACAATGAAAATAAGTAAGGATAAAGAAAGGATCCTAAAGGCTGCAAGAGAAAAACAAAAAATCATATACAGGGGAAAACCTATAAGATTATCAACAGACTTCTCTACCCAAACTCTAAAGGCCAGAAGAGAATGGCAAGATATCTATCGAGCCCTGAATGAAAAAGGGTTTCAACCAAGGATACTATACCCTGCTAGATTTTCATTCAAACTAGATGGAGTCATCAAAATCTTCTTAGACAAACAACAGTTAAAGGAAGCAACTATCACCAAACTGGCCCTGAAAGAGGTTCTAAAAGACCTCTTATAAACAAGAACATCACTATAATACTTGCAACATATCAAATAAAAACTTGTTGAACAATGGCAATACAACACATTAAATCTATAATATCAGTAAATGTCAATGGCTTAAACTCACCCATCAAAAGGCACAGAGTGGGAGGATGGATCAGAAAACATAACCCAACCATATGCTGCTTGCAAGAATCCCACTTGACCCAACAAGATAAACACAGACTTAAAGTAAAAGGATGGAAAACTATCCTACAGGCTAATGGACCACAAAAAAAAGGCAGAAACAGCCATTCTCATCTCTGACACAATAGATTTTAAAGTAAATAAAGTAATAAAAGATAGGCAAGGTCATTACATAATGATTAAAGGATCAATCAGCCAAGAAGATATAACAATTATTAACATCTATGCACCCAATGACGGACCATCTAAATACATCAAATAGCTTCTCAAAGAACTTCAAAAATACATCAATAGTAATATAATAATAGTGGGAAACTTTAACACCCCAATCTCACATTTAGACAGATCAACAAAACACAGAATCAACAAAGAAACAAGAGAATTAAATGAAGATATGGACAAACTAGACCTCTTGGACATTTTCAGAGCTCTTCACCCCAAAAAATTGGAATACACATTCTTTTCAAATCCACACAACACATACTCAAGGATAGGCCACATGTTAGGCCACAAAGACAGAATCAATAAATTCAAGAGCATTGAAATCATCCCAAGTATCTTCTCAGACCACAGTGGAGTAAAACTAACATTTTTTTTTTACTTTTTTTTTCTTTATTGGGGATTTAATGTTTTACTTTCAACAGTAAATACAATAGTTTGTACATGCATAACATTCCCCAGATTCCCATTTAACAATACAACCCTGACTATGTCATTTATCATCCTTCATGGACCTGTATTATCCCCACCCACCCACCCCAGAGGGTTTTACTTTGTTGTAATACTCCAATTCCATTTCAGGTTCAACTTGTGTTTTCTTTTCTAATCTTGTTTTTCAACTTCAGCCTGAGAGTGAGATCATCCCATATTCATCCTTCTGTTTCTGACTTATTTCACTCAACATGATTTTTTCAAGGTCCATCCAAAATCGGCTGAAAATGGTGAAGTCACCATTTTTTACAGCTGAGTAGTATTCCATTGTGTATATATACCACAACTTGCTCAGCCACTCATCTGTTGTTGGACACCTGGGTTGCTTCCAGGTTTTTTCCTATTATAAATTGTGCTGCCAAAAACATATGTGTACACAGATCTTTTGGGATGGATGTGTTGGGTTCCTTAGGATATATCCCTAGGAGGGGAATTGCAGGGTCATAGGGTAGATCCATTTCTAGCCTTCTGAGAGTTCTCCAGACTGTTCTCCACAGAGGTTGGAACAATTGACATTCCCACCAGCAGTGCAGGAGGGTTCCTTTGACCCCACAACCTCTCCAGCATTTGCTGCTGTTCCCTTTTCTGATGTATGACATTCTCACAGGAGTGAAGTGATATCTCATTGTTGTCTTGATTTGCATTTCTCTGACAATCAGAGACTTGGAGCATTTTTTCATGTGTTTCTCGGCCTTTTGGATCTCTTCTGTGGTGAATATTCTGTCCAAGTCCTCCCCCCATTTTTGGATGGGGTTATTTGTTTTCTTGTTGTTGAGTCTGGCAAGCTCTTTATATATGTTGGTTATTAAACTCTTGTCTGATGTATGGCATGTAAAGATCTTCTCCCATTCTGTGAGGGGTCTCTTGGTTTGGGTAGTGGTTTCTTTTGCTGTGAAGAAGCTTTTTAATTTGATGTAGTCCCATAGGTTTATACTTGCATTAGTCTTCCTTGTTAATTGGATTCGTTTCATTGAAGATGTCTTTAAAAATTATGTGGAAAAGAGTTCTGCCAATATTTTCCTCTAAGTATCTGATAGTTTGTGGTCTAACATCCAAGTCCTTGATCCACTTGGAATTTACTTTTGTATTTGGTGAAATACAGTGATTCAGTTTCATTCTTCTTCATGATTCAACCCATTGTTTCCAACACCATTTGTTGAAGAGACTCTGCTTTCCCCATGTAATAGTCTGGGCCCCTTTGTCAAAGATTAGATGTCCATACGTGTGGGGCCTCATTTCTGAGCTCTCAATTCTATTCCACTGGTCAGTGTGTCTGTTCATGTTCCAGTACCAAGCAGTTTTGATGACAATGGCCCTAAATACAGTTTGAGATCTGGGAGTGTGATGCCTCTGGTTCTGTTCTTTTTTCTCAAGACTGTTTTGGCAATTATAGGTCTTTTCTGGTTCCAGATAAATATTTGTAGCATTTTTTCTATTCTCCTAAAAAATGTGCTTGGGATCTTAATGGGGATAGCATTAAATTTGTAGATGGCTCTGGGTAATATATTCATTTTGATGATGTTAATTCTTCCAACCCATGAACATGGAATATCTTTCCACTTCTTTGTGTCTTTTTCAATTTCTTTGAGTAGTGACTCATAATTTTCAGTATACAAGTCTTTCCCTTCTTTGGCTAGGTTTACTCCTAGATATTTTATTGTTTTTGTTGCTATAGAAAAAGGAACTGATTTCTGGATTTCAATTTCTTCTAACTTAGTGTTTGCATAGAGGAATGCCACTGACTTTTGAATGTTAATTGTATAGCCTGACACCTTACTGTATTGCCTGATGATTTCCAAAAGCTTCTTGCTGGATTCCTTAGGTTTTTCCATGTATACTATCATGTCATCTGCAAATAAGAGAGTTTGACTTCTTCTCTTCCAATCTGTATGCCTTTAATTCCTTGCTCCTGCCTGATTGCTATGGCAAGAACTTCCAACACTATGTTGAATAGTAATGGTGATAGTGGGCAGCCCTGTCCAGTACCTGATCTGAGGGGAAATGCTTCCAGTTTTTCACCATTGAGTATGATGTTGGCTGTAGGTTTGCTATATATAGACTCCACTATCTTGAGGAATTTTCCATCTATTCCCATTTTTTGTAGTGTTTTGATCATAAAGGGATGTTGTATTTTGTCAAAGGCTTTCTCTGCATCTACTGAT
This sequence comes from Erinaceus europaeus, assembly GCF_950295315.1. Lineage (NCBI taxonomy): Eukaryota > Metazoa > Chordata > Mammalia > Eulipotyphla > Erinaceidae > Erinaceus > Erinaceus europaeus. The sequence goes on along the minus strand of NC_080164.1, from coordinate 96,389,897 downwards.
ATGACCATGTGGTTTTTGGTCTTGCTTTTGTTGATGTGGTGGATCACATTGATTGATTTACGTATATTAAACCAACCTTGCATGCCTGGGATAAACCCTACTTGGTCATGATGAACAATCTTTTTGATATACTGCTGTATCCGGTTGGCTAGAATGTTGTTCAATATTTTTGCATCTATGTTCATCAGAGATAATGGTCTGTAGTTTTCTTTTTTGGTTGTGTCCCTGTCTGCTTTTGGTATCAGGGTGATGTTGGCTTCATAGAAGCTGGCAGGGAGTATTCCAGTGTCTTCAATCTTCTGGAAGACTTTTAAAAGTAGAGGTATTAGTTCTTCTTTGAAGGTTTTGTAGAATTCATTTGTAAAACCATCTGGTCTAGGACTTTTATTTTTGGGAAGATTTTTGATAACTGTTTCAATTTCATTAGCTGTGATGGGCCTGTTCATGTTATCCACTTTCTTTTTACTTAGTTTTGGAAGTTGGTAGGTATCTAGGAAATCATTCATTTCTTCCAGGTTTTCTAGCTTGGTGGCATATAGTTGTTCATAGAAGCATCACATGATATGTTGAATTTCCGCAGTGTCTGTTGTGATATCTCCTCTTTCATTTACTATCCGATTTATTTGGGTCTTCTCCCTTTTTTGTTTTGTGATTCTGGCTAAAGATTTGTCGATTTTGTTTACTCTTTCAAAGAACCAACATTTACTTTCATTGATCTTTTGTATGGTTTTCCTATTCTCAATGTTTTTTATTTCTGCCCTAACTTTAGTGATTTCTGTCCTTCTGGTTGCTTTAGGATTCCTTTGTTGTTCTTCTTCTAGTTCTTTAAGATGTGCAATCAGGCTGTTTATTTGTGCCTTTTCTTGTTTCCTAATGTGTGCTTGTATAGCTATGAACTTCCCTCTTAGAACTGCTTTAGCTGTGTCCCAAATATTTTGATAGCTTGTGTCTTCATTTTCATTGAACTCTCAAAACATTTTGATTTCTTCCTTGATTTCCTCTTTGACCCAGAAGTTGTTAAGAAGTGTACTGTTGAGCTTCCACATTTTGGGACTGTTACTAATCTTTTGTTGATTGTTAAGTGTTAGTTTAATTCCACTGTGGTCTGTGAAGATGCTTGGGATGATTTCAGTGCTCTTGAATAGGCTGATGCTGTCTTTATGGCCTAACATATGGTCTATCCTTGAGAATGATCTATGTGGATTTGAGTAAAAGGTGTATTCCAGTTTCTTGGGATGAATCACTCTGAAAATGTCCAATAGTTCTAGTTTATCTATCTCTTCATTTAGCTCCCTTATGTCTTTACTGATTTTCTTCCTGGATGATCTGTCAAGTTGAGATAGTGGGGTGTTGAAGTCCCCTACTATGATTGTGTTACTGTTAATATATTGCTGTAGCTCTTTCAGTAGAAGTTTGATGTATTTAGATGGCTTCTCATTGGGTGCATAGATACTAATAATTGTTAAGTCCTCTTGATTGACTGATCCTCTGAGCATTAAGTAGTGTCCATTCCTATCTTTTTTAATCTTATCTATTTTAAAGTCTATCATGTCAGATACGAGAATAGCTGTTCCTGCCCTTTTTTGTGGGCCATTGGCTTGTATGATAGTTTTCCATCCTTTCACTTTAAGTCTGTGTTTGTCTTGTTGAGTTAAGTGAGTTTCCTGTAGACAACATATTGTTGGGTTGTGTTTTCTGATCCATCTTCCTACTCTGTGTCTTTTAATAGGTGAATTCAGGCCATTGACATTTATTGATATCAAAGATTGAAGATATTTTAACGCCATTCTTGTAGAGTTTTAGAGTGTTTTGATATATGTCCTATATGTGGTGGTCTGGTTGTTTCTAGGAGACCTTTCAGAACTTCTTTCAGGGCAGGCTTGGTGATGGTTGCTTCCTTCAACTGTTGCTTGTCTGAGAAGGTTTTGATGCTTCCATCTAGTCTGAATGACAGTCTAGCAGGATATAGTATTCTTGGCTGAAAGCCTTTCTCATTGAGCACTCGATAGATATCTTGCCATTCTCTTCTGGCCTGTAGTGTTTGTATGGAGAAGTCTGCTGCTAATCTTATGGGTTTTCCTTTGTAGTTGACTCCTTGTTTTTCTCTTGCAGCCTTGAGGATCCTTTCTTTATCCTTATTCCTTTCCATGCTAAGTATGACATGTCTTGGTGTCTTTAGGTCTGGGTTAATTCTGTTTGGGACCCGCTGGGCTTCTTGAATCTTTATGTCTTTGGTGTTGTCTAGACTAGAGAAATTTTCAGCTATTATGGCCTGGAGAATGCTTTCTTCCTCTCCTTCTTTTTCTTCATCTGGTAAGCCAATAATGCGTATATTGTTTCTTTTGAAGTCATCCCATAGGACTCTGTTGTTGTTTTCAGCATCTCTTAATCTCTTTTTGAGATCTCTTACTTCTTTTTTAGTTGTCTCTAATTCATCCTCAATCTTGCTAATTCTGTCTTCAGCCTCATTGATTCTATTCTCTCTGCCCTCTACTGCTTTCTGGAGTTCATCTATTTTGTTGCCCTGCTCTGATACTGTTTTAGCTTGTTCAGCTAGTTGCCTTCTTAGCTCAGCAATTTCAGCTTTCAGCTCTCTAATAACCATGAGATTATTAGAATTTTTTTCCATATTCTCATTTGTTGTTCCTGCATTTCTGATTAGAATTTTTTCAAATTCTTTACTCACTCGTATTATTATTTCCTTAGCTAATATTTGGATATTGAACTCATTGTTTTGTGCTTCGCCCTCTGGAGGACTTTTAGCTGGACTCTTGTCCTGGTTCGAGTCTCCAATATTTTTTCTTATTGTTTTAACCATTTTATATATTATGTTATGAGTTCCCTTTATCAGTACTTTTCAAATTATTGATCACTATTGCCTGGATTGACTTATGTCTAAGTAATTTAATTAAAGGTTTTACCGTGGTGGAAGTTAACAGTTTTTTCAATCCCTGAGTTGGAGCTCAGTAGTGTAAAAGCCTCTTTTTTTTTTTCTTCCCTGTAGGCTATGGGAGCCTGAGGGCTTTTCAACTATCAATAGGCTTCTTGGCTTATTCACAGACTCCTGACCAAGAGATAAAGCAGGGTGTGGCAGAGATAATCTAGTGGTTATGCAAAGAGACTTTCACAGCCCCTCAGCTATGCCACGGAGGTATAGGTCTTCTCCTGAGTTTCCCGGTTAGATCTCTGTCCCCTGGTGTCCCTCCCTGTTGCTGCTCCAGATTCTGAGGGTAGTAGCAATGGAGACTCAGAGTTGTACTTGGTGAGTCTCTGGGGAGTCCTTTCCTCCCTTCAGCTGTCCCCTTGTTGTGGAGCAGACTGGAAGTGGTGTCTCCACTGATAAACTGTTGAACTGTTAGCAGTCACTTAATCTCTCCTTAGGCCCCTCTCTCCTCTCTGTCACCAGCCACGCGTGTTTGTACTCATGGGTGATTTACTGGGTTCCTGTGGTCATTCTAGTCCTGTCTTGTTTTGGTCCGGGTGGTCTCCTTTGGTATTCCTAGTTGATCCAGGAGAGGAGAGGAGAGAAAGCGATCTGCTGCTTGTAGCTCCGCCTCCGGAAGTCCTAAAACTAACATTTAACAACAAACAGAAAATTACTAAAAGTCACAGAATCTGTAAACTAAACAACATATTGCTTAAGAACCACTGGGTCAGAGACACTCAAGCAGGAAATACAAATGTTCCTGGAAACATGAAAATGAAGACACAACCTATTAAAATATTTGGGACACAGCTAAAGCAGTACTGAGAGGGAAACTCATAGCCATACAATCACATATTAAACAAAAGAAAAAACCCAAATAAACAACCTTACTGCACACCTTAAGGACTTAGAGGAAGAGGAACAAAGGGACCCTAACGTAACCAGAAGGATAGAAATCACCAAAATTAGAGCAGAAATAAACAACATCGAAAATAAAAGAACCATACAAAAGATCAATGAAGCCAAATGTTGGTTCTTAGAAAGATTAAACAAAATTGACAAACCCCTAGCCAGACTCACCAAACAAAAAAGAGAGAAGACTCAAATTAATAGAATTGCAAACAATGGAGGAGATATCACAGATGACACCACAGAAAGCCAGAGAATCATGTGAAACTTCTATGAAGAACTATACACCACCAAGCTAGAGAATCTGGAAGATGGAACAATTCCTAGAAACATATGCCCTTCCAAAACTGAACCAAGAAGAACTACAAAATCTAAATGCACCAATCACAGAAAAAGAAATTGAAACCGTTATTAAGAATCTCCCCAACAACAAAAGTCCTGGACCAGATGGCTTCACAAATGAATTCTACAAAATTTCAGGAAACAGTTAGTACCCATACTTCTTAAGCTTTTCCATAAGTTTGAAGAAACAGGAATACTCCCTTCCACCTTCTATGAAGCCAACATCACCCTGATAACAAAAGCTGATAGGGACAGAACAAACTACAGACTAATATCTCTGATGAACATAGATGCCAAAATATTAAACAAGATCTTGGCCAACCAGATACAACAGCACATCAAAAACATTGTTCATCACAACCAAGTGGGATTCATCCCAGGAATGCAAGGCTGGTTCAACATCTGTAAGTCAATCAATGTCATTCACCACACCAATAAAAGCAAAGGCAAAAACCACATTATTATCTCAATAGATGCAGAGAAAGCCTTTGACAAAATCCAACACCCATTCATGCTCAAAACTCTACAAAAAATGGGAATAGATGGGAAATTCCTAAAGATAGTGGAATCCATATATAGTAAATCAAAAGCCAACATCATACTCAATGGACAGAAGTTGAAAGCATTCCCCCTCATACCAGAGACTAGACAGGGCTGGCCACTATCACCATTACTCTTCAACATAGTTTTGGAAGTTCTTGCAATAGCAATCAGGCAAGAGAAATAAATAAAAGGAATACAGATTGGAAGAGAAGAATTCAAACTCTCACTATTTGCAGATGACATGATAGTATACATAGAAAAATCTAAAGAATCCAGTAGAAAACTATCAGAAGTTATTAGGCAATATAGCAAGGTGTCCGGCTACAAAATCAATGTACAAAAATCAGTGGCATTTCTCTACGCAAACACTAAAACTGAAGAAGAAGACATCCAGAAATCACTCCCATTCACTGTTGCAACAAAATCAATAAAATACCTAGGAGTAAAACTGACCAAAGAAGTAAAAGACTTGTATACTGAAAACTATGAGTCACTCTTCAAGGAAATAGAAACTGATACCAAGAAATGGAAAGACATCCCATGCTCATGGATTGGAAGAATAAATATCATCAAAATGAATATTCTCCCCAGAGCCATATACAAATTTAATGTGATACCCATCAAAGTTCCACCAAGCTTCTTCAAGAAAATAGAAAAAAAAAAAAACTACATTCATTTATCTGGAACCAGAAAACACCTAGAATTGCCAAAACCATCTTGAGGAGAGGAAAAGAAACAGAAACGGAGGCATCACACTCCCAGCTCTCAAACTATATTATAATGCCATCATGATCAAAACAGCCTGGTACTGGAACAAAAATAGGCACACAGACCAGTGGAACAGAATTGAAAGCCCATATCTAAGCCCCCACACCTATGGACATCTAATCTTTGATAAGGGTGCCCAAAGTATTAAATGGAAAAAGGAGGCTTTCTTCAATAAATGGTGCTGGGAAAACTGGGTTATAACATGCAGAAGAATGAAATTGAACCACCTTATCTCACCATAAACAAAAATCAACTCCAAATGGATCAAAGACCTGGATGTAAGACCGGAAACTATCAAATACTTAGAGGAAAACATTGGTGAAACACTTTCCCACCTTAACCTCAAGGACATCTTTGATGAAACAAACCCAATTGCAAGGAAGACTAATGCAGAAACAAACCAATGGGTGTTGTTAAAATTCGGCAGCTCCAGCTGGCCGGGCTGGCTTCACGGGCAGGTAACAGAGACGCGGAGACAACGGCTGGGCAGGGAAGCTGTATTTCTTTATTCAGGAACAACGATTCATAAACTAAACCAAACTAATCACCAAACAGAACTCTGTTGTCTCTTTGCGGTGGCGCAAGCACTCTCTCTTACTCTGTACTCAGGAACCCTCTCCAACTCTGGAACTCTCCAACTCTCAAACTCTGGCCCTCTCTCAGGGTTCCTAGGGGCGGAGCCAAGCAGGCCCGCGAAACTAACTGGACTGATCCAATTCTCTTGGCGGGGGAGAACTAGAACCCAGTGTAAAGCATACAACAATTCCCCCTTTTCTTTTTAACTAAATGACTATAGTATCAAGGGTGTGGGGTGAACAGAAACCTCTATCATACAGGCATTTTTTTAAAAAAGGAAACTGGCACAAGCATGGAGAAACATGTAAGCAAGTAACAAGAACCAGTATGCTGCCAAGGGAAGGCCTGAGGGGGCCATTTTTTTGCCTCTGTGGGCAAAACTTTATCAGCTTAAAAAAAAACATTTCTTGCCTCTGGGGGGCTACTTTATTGACAGGCATTTGCATGGGGGCGGGGAACGGCCTAGAGTCCCAAAGGCAGCTGGCTGCAATTTACTTACTATGAAACAAAACTTGTTATTAGCATATTTCTAATAGAGAAGGAATTTGAGACTTTTACATATCAACAACGTCTTTTAACCTTTTGTTACACCCATTCAAGGTGGAGTCAGGAAAGGAAACCTCAGGCATGAGAATAATTAGCATAGCCATTGTGCAATCTACCATTTCTAATAGAGAAGGTAATGGAGAGTTTTACATATCAACAAGTCTATTTAACCTTTTGTTTAGACCAACTTAGTTAAAATATATTGATTGTTAACTAATTTTTACCTTAGACTTTAAATGTAAGTTAATTTTATCTTTATGAGAATTATGTTGAAAACCTTTTTCATTTAACTTTGTCTAGTAAGAATTTAGCCTTAAAGTTACTGTTTACCAAACTTTAAACATACACATAAACATGGTCATTAATACACAAGGAGAGAAACCTTTGTTACGAAGACATGTCATTTTAAACACGAATTTAGATATGTACTGTCTTAGTTGTTGGGGCAGGGGGTTCACCATCCGGAGGTGGCTTCCCGCGCATCTTCACTTCTAGGAATTGCAGGTTGCAATCTCTGCACAAATCTCTGTGTACTCCAGCTTGTCTGCCTTCAGACTGGACCAGCAGCTGGAGATCTTGTGTGCCCAGTTTCGGCAGGGAGCCCGGGGGTCCGGGAGGTCCGGGATCATTCCAGAATTCATAGCAAGAGGGCGGGCAGGCCAGCATTGTAAAAGGCGCGGGCCGAGGTGCCCAGGGGTGGTGGCCATGATAGGCCGCCGTGGCCCTGCCCCATGGCCCTGCCATGTCTGCTGCCCTGCTTGCAGTGGCCGAGCAGCGTGGAGGGATCACGTGTCCAGTGTCCTGCGCCACGCGGTGGAGAGCCGGCTCCTGTGGGCTGGCCTCGGGCTCTTGCGTGTTGGCATCGGGCTCCAGCGTGTTGGCATCGGGCTCCTGTGTGCTGGCATCGGGCTCCTGTGTGGTGGCATCGGGCTCCTGCCTGGTGACATCGGGCTCCTGTGTGTTGGCGTCAGCCTCTTGCAGGCTGCGGGGCTGTGGGGCTGCGGGTGCGGTGCGCGGGGTTGTCTGGGCGCAGCCGGCTGGCTGGCTGTTTAACCAGGTGGAAACAGCAGCTCCGCGCCTTGCCTCCCGCCCGCTGGGTCTTCCCGACTCCGCTGGCTGTTCTGAGTTCACCCGAGCGAGTGGAAACCACAGAGTGGTCCAGAGATAAATGTTTCAGAAACAGCAAAACAGTCTCATGAAGAAAGAGCAGAGGCCTTTGCAGATCTCTTCACAAGCAGAAGAGAAGGCCATAGTACATAGGTAGCCAAATTGTCTTTACTTATCTGAGAGATACGCAGGTCAGGTCCACGTGGACGCCACTTGTTGTTAAAATTCGGTGGCTCCAGCTGGCCGGGCTGGCTTCACGGGCGGGTACGCGGAGACAACGGCTGGGCAGGGAAGCTGTATTTCTTTATTCAGGAACAACGATTCATAAACTAAACCAAACTAATCACCAAACAGAACTCTGCTGTCTCTTTGCAGTGGCGCAAGCACTCTCTCTTACTCTGTACTCAGGAACCCTCTCCAACTCTGGAACTCTCCAACTCTCAAACTCTGGCCCTCTCTCAGGGTTCCTAGGGGCGGGGCCAAGCAGGCCCGCGAAACTAACTGGACTGATCCAATTCTCTTGGCGGGGGAGAACTAGAACCCAATGTAAAGCATACAACAAATGGGACTACATCAAATTGAAAAGCTTCTGCACAGCCAAAGAAACTGTCACACAAATAAAGAGACCCCTCACAGAATGGGAGAAGATCTTCACATACCAAACATCAGACAAGAGACTAATCACCAAAATGTACAGAGAACTCAGCAAACTTAGCTCCAAAAAAGAAAATGACCCCATCCAA